>NC_091458.1:29214443-29509443 GCF_027789765.1 Dendropsophus ebraccatus | reverse complement strand
CTAGCCTTCATGCAAACAGCAGAAAATGCCTCCGCTCACTGCTTCTCCTAATGGAGTCGTTCCAGGATCTTAGTGTAGGGGGCAGGAGATTAGGCTGGATCCCAGGTTACTATATTGTGTAAAATAAAGTTGTATTACTTTAGCACCAATGGGTCTTTGATTCATTGGAAAATCATATTTTATTAACAGTCCAATTCTGCAACTTTTTTTTTTTTTTTTATATGTTTCATCTTTAGTGACTGGCCTATTGTAGGCCTTGGTGACCAAGCATATTGCATATTGGTGACCAATGACGAACAATTGGGCTTAAAGTGTCTCTGTCATTATAACTTTCAAAATTTAAATCAACAGTAGATGTGATATAAAGCAAGTTTGCATTATACATTCATTTTTTCTTTTGTTGTTATCATGCTGTAAAACAAAGCTGTACTGACCAGAAATCCAGGTCCAGTCTCCTGAAGGCAGATTTTCTGACTTGTGCTGGTTGTAAAAAACAACCTGCTAGGTAATAAAACACTGCCAGGTTTCAAATGTCCCATTGATTTCAATAGGAGCCTCCATGTGAAACCACATTTAAAAGTGACGTCTTATTTCGGCATACTTTTTCAGCACTTTGTAAAATATTCAAATTACATATATATCTCAATGGGAAATCTAAGTAGGCTTTTAGTCTGTGTTCACACACCAAAAAAAACGGCCATAAATATTGATTGATTTTTTTATGGTGGTTATTATAAGAAAGTCCAAGAAAATAGAAATCCCGGCAACTCACCACTCGATCATCATATAATGTAGCTTTATTTCAGTTCCATAAATCAAGTGTGAACATATTAGTAGCAGAACGCGTTTCGGCGATATGCCTTTATCAACTGCCTAATACATAGTGAGAGCTATCTAACTTAAATAACAAAGAAAGTCCAGAAAATGCTCGCGGCTGAGGCGTGTCCCGGTGACGTCTTGCTCACACCGGGTTCAATCAAGGTTCCTTAACCATTTCATGGAAAGTCCAATCTCAAAACCGCAGCAACAACATTTCAAATGTGAATATACACTAAAATGGACATAAATGTGACATATAATATAATACATATAATACATAATTAAAATCAATATACCGCCTAGTTATAAATATAAGGATGAATGAATAAATACATATAAATAAATGTACTCCAAAATACAAAAATTCTATATACATATGTACAAAAGACTCCCAGATATATAGTAATAATAAATATGTATCAAAGTGGCTATAGAATAAATAGATGGCAAAATAGGTAAATAGAGAAAAGCCTACCGTTATCATAGAGAAAGAGTAAGATTGAATACTGTTGGTTATCGTGGCTGGGGGAACTATAAAGGCATGAAAAGGTTAAAAACAAAATTAGAAACAAAATTAAAAACAAAAAAAGGGGCACGGAAAAATATTTAGAAAGACATTATAAAAAGCTACCCAATTCATAATCACGGTTGAGGCCTCTAGGATGTAAAGTTTGGAGGGTGTGTATCCAAAAGGCCTCACGTCTATGTAAAAGTTTTTTTATATCACCACCTCTCTCTGGTATCTTGATTTGCTCTAACACCTGAAATTTCAACTGGGAAATGGAATGATTTTTTTGTGCAAAATGATGTGGAATCGGTAAAAGTAAATTATTGCAACGAATCGTGGACTTGTGTTTACTTATTCTGTCCCTCACTGCCTGGGTAGTCTCACCTATGTATAGCATACCACACGGGCACTTTATGCAATAGACCACATTTTTAGTACCACATGTATAATAACCTTTTATGTTATAGGGCCTTCCCGTCTGTGGATGAAATACCTGGTGTCCTTTGGATACATTATTACATTGAGAACACTGTAGGCAAGGGAAAGTTCCTTTCCTAGGGGTGCTCAATGTCTGTTGGCGTGTAACACACACATCACTTTTGCATACTGCTCTTACCAATGAATTGTATAAATTGGGAGGTTTCTTATTGCAGATTAACGGAGGGTTGCGAAATTCCACAATGTTGGGGTAAGCTCTCTTTAGAATATACCAATGTTTCCTGATTGTCCTATCTATTTTGTAGGTCAGGGGGTGATACTGTCTTACAAAAGGAATCCTTCTACTAACTCCATCACCTTCTCTCTCAGCTCGATGATGTCTTTTGCATATGGGAGGGGCCACGTGAGGCACTGGATTTATTCCTGGAGCATCTTAATTCCATTTGGGTAGAACTGAAATTCACCATGACATGTGACCAATATACGGTTGATTTTCTGGATACTAGAGTGGAAAAAAACCCAGATGGGTCCCTTTCAACTGACTTATTCCGGAAAAAAACTGATAGAAATAGTTTATTACACTTTACAAGTGCACATCCACTTAGTACAAAAAAAGCCATACCAAAATCACAATTAAAGCGAGTTGATCGTATAGTCAGTGATCCTGATGTAAAGGAGAAAAGATTGGACGAGATGGTAGAGAGGTTTAGAGATAGAGGCTATCCAGAACAGATTTTAACTAAAGCTAAGGAAGAGGTGAGCCAGCATAATTATCGAGCTGAGAGAGAAGGTGATGGAGTTAGTAGAAGGATTCCTTTTGTAAGACAGTATCACCCCCTGACCTACAAAATAGATAGGACAATCAGGAAACATTGGTATATTCTAAAGAGAGCTTACCCCAACATTGTGGAATTTCGCAACCCTCCGTTAATCTGCAATAAGAAACCTCCCAATTTATACAATTCATTGGTAAGAGCAGTATGCAAAAGTGATGTGTGTGTTACACGCCAACAGACATTGAGCACCCCTAGGAAAGGAACTTTCCCTTGCCTACAGTGTTCTCAATGTAATAATGTATCCAAAGGACACCAGGTATTTCATCCACAGACGGGAAGGCCCTATAACATAAAAGGTTATTATACATGTGGTACTAAAAATGTGGTCTATTGCATAAAGTGCCCGTGTGGTATGCTATACATAGGTGAGACTACCCAGGCAGTGAGGGACAGAATAAGTAAACACAAGTCCACGATTCGTTGCAATAATTTACTTTTACCGATTCCACATCATTTTGCACAAAAAAATCATTCCATTTCCCAGTTGAAATTTCAGGTGTTAGAGCAAATCAAGATACCAGAGAGAGGTGGTGATATAAAAAAACTTTTACATAGACGTGAGGCCTTTTGGATACACACCCTCCAAACTTTACATCCTAGAGGCCTCAACCGTGATTATGAATTGGGTAGCTTTTTATAATGTCTTTCTAAATATTTTTCCGTGCCCCTTTTTTTGTTTTTAATTTTGTTTCTAATTTTGTTTCTAACCTTTTCATGCCTTTATAGTTCCCCCAGCCACGATAACCAACAGTATTCAATCTTACTCTTTCTCTATGATAACGGTAGGCTTTTCTCTATTTACCTATTTTGCCATCTATTTATTCTATAGCCACTTTGATACATATTTATTATTACTATATATCTGGGAGTCTTTTGTACATATGTATATAGAATTTTTGTATTTTGGAGTACATTTATTTATATGTATTTATTCATTCATCCTTATATTTATAACTAGGCGGTATATTGATTTTAATTATGTATTATATGTATTATATTATATGTCACATTTATGTCCATTTTAGTGTATATTCACATTTGAAATGTTGTTGCTGCGGTTTTGAGATTGGACTTTCCATGAAATGGTTAAGGAACCTTGATTGAACCCGGTGTGAGCAAGACGTCACCGGGACACGCCTCAGCCGCGAGCATTTTCTGGACTTTCTTTGTTATTTAAGTTAGATAGCTCTCACTATGTATTAGGCAGTTGATAAAGGCATATCGCCGAAACGCGTTCTGCTACTAATATGTTCACACTTGATTTATGGAACTGAAATAAAGCTACATTATATGATGATCGAGTGGTGAGTTGCCGGGATTTCTATTTTCTTGGACTTTGTTGGGATTGTGTTCCCTTCCTCGTGCACCACCCATCCACCACGGAGTGCCGCTCTGATTTTTTTGTTATTATAAGAAAGACAGTTTATGTTTTTCACTTTGCTTAATGCAGTTAACGCTTTTTTTTGTATGTGTGTGTTTTTTACACAGTTTTTGCCCATGTGAACAAACCCTTACATAGTATTTTACTTTTCCTGATGGTTACTTCCACTTGGTCTTCGAATATTTTGTTGCAACTATCCTTGACGGAAGAACTAAAAAATTCCACATCTTTGGGCTATAGGTGGAATCCCTGCTGATAGTATAAGGGCTTTTTTCTTGAGATTTCAGTTTAAAATATCTAATGTGTTTCTCCAGCAGGGAGACAGGATAGCTATGGTAATAGCTCTCTGAAAGACCAGAATACCCAATTAGATTGATTGGACGCTGCTGCCGCTGCAGTACAGGGAATGTGTTGGTGCTTTTTAGATTCCAGCAGCAGCGCAGCGCTGTCATCAAGGGGTCCATATCCTCACTGCACCCCTTGTTAGATTCCTTGAGGGGTGTAGTTTCCAGAATGGGGTCACTTGTGGGGGGTTTCCAGTGTTTTGGCAGCACGAGGGCTCTGTAAATGCGACATGGCGTTCATCATCCATTCTGGCCGAATCCAGCCTCCAAAATCCAAATGGCGCTCCCTCCCTTCGGAGGCTTGCCCTGCGCCCACATGGTGCTTTATGTCCACATGTGGGGTATTTACGGACTCGGGGGAAATTGCTCTACACATTTTGTGTGTTTTTTTCTCTTTTAACCCCTTGTGAAAATGAAAAATGTAAGGCTAATCCAACATTATAGTGTAAAAAATGTAATATTTCATTTTCACGCCACATTGTTCCACATTTGTGCCCATCACCAGTGGGGTCCATATGCTCACTACACCCCTTGTTACATTCCTTGAGGGGTGTAGTTTCCATAATAGGGTCACTTGTGGGGGATTTCAACGGTCTTGGCAACACAGGGGCCTTTTAAATGCAACATGGCCATCGAAATCCATTCCATTCCAAATCCAGCCTCCAAAAACCAAATGGTGGTCCTTCCCTTTGGAGGCTTACCCTGCACCCGCATGGCGCTTTATGTCCACATGTGGGGTATTTCCGTACTCAGGGGAAATTTTTTTTCATCTTTTAACCCCTTGTGAAAATGAAAAAATCAAGACAAGATCAATGATTTAGTGTAAAAATTAAGCATTTTTTACTCTAAATGGTGGTCTAGTCTTGATTTTTCCCATTTCAACAAGAAGTTACAAAAGAAAATGAACACAAAACGTGTAGAGTAATTTCCCCTGAGTACGAAAATACCCCACATGTGGACATAATGTGCCATATGGGCACAGGGCAAGTCACCAAAGGGACAGAGCGCCATTTAGAGGCTGGAATGGGGGATGGAGGCCATGTCGCAATTACAAAGCTCCTGTGCTGCCAGAACAGTAGAAACTCCCCACAAGTGACCCCATAAGGAATCTAACAAGGGGTGCAGTGAGCATATGGACCCCACTAGTGACGGGCAAATTTGTCGAACATGTGCCAGGAAAATAAAAAATACAATTTTTTTCATTTTCACGTCCCAAATGTGGCCGTCACCAGGGGGCCATATTACTGCTGCCCCCCTTGTTAGATTCCTTATGGGGTGTAGTTTCCAGAATGGGGTCACTTGTGGGGGGTTTCTACTGTCCTGGCCGCACAGAGGCTTTGTAATTGCATCATGGTATCCTCTAATGGGAATGACGGCCATACCTATTTAGCTGGGGAAAAGGGACAATTCTAATTTATTTGGGGGTATTAGGCCAATTATTAGTTTATAAGGTTGAAAATGACAGGTGTCCATCAAATTCAACCTGTGTTGATCCAGGGGAAGGCAAAAAACCCCTTGTGAGGTAGACGACAGTAGCCTCATCACAGGGGAAAAATTCCTTCCTGACTCCATAATGGCGATCAGAATAATCCCCGGATCAACGTGACCCCTGAAATAGGAATAAGGGACAGAATTTAGAAAATGTAGAACTCCGATGACGTGTGGTACGCCTTGAAGCGATCCAGTATGCAGAGGTCGGGGGGATCAGGACAGGTGTCACACTGGTAAATGGTGTCCTTCCTGATCCCCCTGTTACACCACACTCTGCACTTATTCTGGGGTCTCCTGTTCTCCAGTGTGGGGGAAGTCACCTGGAAAATGTTTTCCTGGTGCGATACGGGGTCCTTCATATCCAGAAGAGCTGGGTCCGCTCCATGGCTGCTAAATATTAGGGCTCTAATTACTGCCTCTGATATTTTCGGATCGTGCCGCAAGCTACAGTAGCTCGGGCAGCGAGGGTCCGGAAGAGGGGGATGCTGGTATAAAAGTTATCCCCGTACGGGTGGTGACCTTTATCCAGCAGTGGGAAGATAAGTTCCCAAACGATCTTCCCACTAACTCCGAGGATGGGGGGGGGGGGGGTATGCAGGATTCGGGTGTCGCTTCCTACATACACTCTAAGGGTACGTGCACACTGCAGAATCGCGACAGATATCCCTTCACGCATTCCGCAGCTGGCACCCACCGGCAGACTGATGCAGGCGTGCGTCTCCGTCCGTGTCATGGACTTCATTCTATGCACGGGCGGATTCCGTTCTCCGACCAATGTGTTCATTCTTTGGATGGACGATGGAATCCGCCCGTGCATAGAATGGAGTCTATGACATGGGTGGAGACACACGCCTGCATCGGTCTGCCGGCGGGTGCCAGCTGCGGAATGCACAAAGGGTTATCCTTCGCCATTCCGCAGTGTGCACATACCCTAAATCTGTAAGTGTACCCTGAGGTACTCTCACAGAGTGTGTAGAATTTCACGCCATACCGTCATCTCTTATTAGGACGGTACTGGCGGAAAAAACGTGTCTGGGGGGCAGCGTACGCTACGCTACCCCCAGACACGTCACTGGATGATGAGGAGGAATGGAGGAACGAAGGATCCCCCCATTCATCCTCACTGGCTGCTTCGGTGTCGGAGGCAATAATAACGTATGCCTCTGACGCCGAAAACACCCTGGGGGCCATCTTTATACGAGGACTAGTATATGGGGTATGTAAATCTGTAGTGGTGTAGTGTAAAACTTTATTTTGTGTACTGTGGTGTAATGTAGTGTTTTTTTACGTTTTTTTTTTTTACAGTAAGAAAAAATATCCCTACGCCAAAAAAGAAGCTGCAGATAAATGCCGCACTTATGTGCGGCACTTATCAGCAGACAGTGGCGGTAGGATATAGGGGGGAAAAACGCCCCTATGCCAAAAAGGAGGAGTTGCTGATCAGCGGCGCACTTACGTGCGATGCTGATCAGCACTCAGCGGCGTTAGGGCAAATAAAAAGAAAAAAAAAAATTTGGAAAAAAAACAAACACTTTTTACCCCAAAGCAAATGATCAGTGTATAATATACACTGATCAGCCGCTAGGGGGCAGTAGAATGGAGCTGGCGGAGATGGCCGAAGATGGGGGCGACGGAAAAGCCCGAAGAGCCGAAGATTCCCGACAAAGACCGAACGAACCCGGAAGTGGCGGCGATGAGGAGAAGAGGACGCGCTGGACCGCGAATCTTTGTTCCGGAGGCCAGGATCAGGTGAGTATGGTACACCTGCACCACACACACCTGTTCTGCACCCCTCAGCTACCTAGCTGAGTGGTGCAGAACTCGGCCGGACACTTTTTAACTGTTAGATCGCCGTGATGGGCCGGCCGGTACTGGCTGGCCTATCACGGCGATCGTGGGGGTGGCACTGGCGCCATCTTTGTTGGGGACACTAATGGCGATTGGTGCTGTCCTGGACAGCACCAATCGCCATTGCTTTCCGGGTCACCGATGACCCGGAAAGCTGTATTCAGCTGCTATCGGCTGATCTGTATTGGTCAGCCGATAGCAGCGACGAGCAGAGATGGCCTGCTATACATTATAGCAGGCCATCTTCCCCGATCGCTGTGTGTGAACACACAGCGAGCGGGGAAACCTCCGGCGTAAATTTCACCCTGGTGCGTTAAGTACCAGGCTGCGAGGGCGTAAATTTACGCCCGATGTCGTTAAGGGGTTAAAGGGGTTATCCAGTGCTACACAAACATGGCCACTTTCTTTCAGCGACAACACGACTCTTGTCTCCAGTTCAGGTGCAGTTTGCAATTAAGCTCCATTCACTTCAATAAAACTGAGCAGCAAAACCCCGCCCAAGCTGGAGTCAAGATTGGGGCTGTCTCTGGAAAAAAGTGGCCATGTTTTTATAATGCTGGATAACCCCTTTCAAAATCTAAGTCAACAGTAGATATGATATAAAGTAAGTTTACAATTTAAATTCATTTTTTTTTTTTTTGTTATCATGTTTTCTGACACTTTTTTTCTACTGATGAAACAGAAAACAGGAATTCCTGTGTTTCCCAGGCCATCTGAGCGCAGGTTGTGCAACAGTGGGGTAAAAGAGCAGTCTGTGAGAGAACACCAGGAATTTCTTTTGGATCTAGGCCCCAGGGATGTTGCCATAAACCATGGGTCTCCAAACTGCAGCCCTCCAGCTGTTGCAAAACTACATTTCCCATCATGCCTGGACAGCCAAATCCAAAGGTTTAGCTGTCCAAGCTTGATGGGAGTTGTAGTTTCACAACAGCTGGAGACCCATGCCATAAACCCTTTCACATCCATAGTTACTATTAAGTAAATTAACTTTTGACATGCCATCAGAGTGGTCAAAGTCGTCAAAGCCAAAGATACGGAGTCTCACTCCTAAAATCCACTGTGATCATGGGATATTGTGAGGTGAAGTGCACGACAGCACGCTTCACTCCCCAGCCACCTGCCGGATCTGACTATTGCTTCAGTATAGTGGAATTAATCAGTCGGATTACTGCATACTGTTCATTGCATAAATAATAAGCAGTAAACTCACACACTCCCTCTAGTGGTAGCAGTAGACAGTCAGAGTTTTACTATTTGGTTGTGTGCCTAAGTAGGGGATTTGGAGCTCTGTATCTTAAAGGAGAAGTCAGGCAAAAATTTTTATTAAAGTATTGAATTGCCCCCCAAAAGTTATACAAATCCCCAATATACAGTTATTACTGGAAATGCTTATGAAGTGCTTTTTTCCCTGCACTTACTACTGCATCAAGGCTTCACTTCCTGGATAGCATGGTGATGTCACTTCCTGGATAACATGGTGATGTCACAACCCGACTCCCAGAGCTGTGCGGGCTGTGGCTGCTGGAGAGGATGATGGCAGAGGGACACTGAGGGACACAGGACACTGGAGGGACACTTAGCATCCCCCTGCCATCATCCTCTCCAGCAGCCACAGCCCGCACAGCTCTGGGAGTCGGGTCGTGACATCACCATGTTATCCAGGAAGTGACATCACCATGTTATCCAGGAAGTGACGTAACCATGTTATCCAGGAAGTGACATCACCATGTTATCCAGGAAGTAACACCTTGATGCAGTAGTAAGTGCAGGGAAAAAAGCCCTTTATAAGCATTTCCTTTAATAAGTGTATATTGGGGATTTGTATAGGTTTTGGGGGGTAATACTACACTAATAAAAATTTTCACCAGACTTTTCCTTTAAAAAAAGAGAGCACTGGCTGCTGTAAATAGATCAGAATTTTGTCTCCATTATGTTGAAAACAAAGCGGGTGGCATCACTTTAAGTCCGCTGGGCACCTCTAGGAGTTATATTCTTTTATTGTCATGCACTTGTTTATTTTCATACTTTTCTGCTCATCTCACAAGGCAGCAACACAACTGTTTGCCCGGGTTGGTGATTTTGCCAAATGTGTTTTGTTTCATATACCAGTTGTATGCCCTTGGCATTCACATTGCCTGGTATTACAACTTGCAGGGATCAGCAGCTTGCTTGCAATCTGTTTTACTGGGTTGTCCAAAATATTTCAATATCCAGAGTTGCACACCATCTGGAGAGATTCATTTTATGTGAGATATTTCACATCGGTGGTCTGTGTGCGGTGATGATGGCACAAGTGCCGAGGGATGCGTAAGCACCAGAGCCGGGGGGGGGGGGGGCAGGAAGAGCGAGCCGCAGGTTGTACAACACCAGACAACGGAAACATTTGCAGAAAGGAAAAGTGCAAATATGGTCCATTGGTTGTTATTTTATGTTTTACATGTCCCTCATCTTTCCTATTATTTGGATTGTTTTACCTGTTATAGGGGCACACGTACACTGTGGATGTGTTACAATATGAAATATCATCAACATTAAATATCAAAGGGATAACTCCGCCTGCAGCAGTTATAGAGCAGGAGCGGCTGAGCAGATTTATATATATATATATATATATATATATATATATATATATATATATACATACAGTGGTGCCTTGGATTACGAGCACAATTGGTTCTGGGACTGTGCTTGTAATCCAAATCCACTCTTAAACCAAAGCACATTTTCCCATAAGTAATCATTGAAATGCAGATAATTGGTTCCACACCCCAAAAATAATGATTTATTATTCGGAATAACATGTAAAACAGATGAAACAAACATTCAGAAACAGCAGAATATGTAATATTATAAGTTACTGTATAGTATAACAATCAGCATGTGATGTATAATGTATAGTAACTGCATAACCCTGATAACACAGCAGCAGTTTGTAGATACAGGACGGAACTGCAGATCCCCATAATGCAGTAGCGTAGTACAACGGGCTAGAATAGAGAAGCAGGAAAGCTGTCAGAGGTCACATGACAGCAATGGGGAAGGGGTGTTTGTTCAGCATGGGAATATGTGGGCACAGTATAGCAGCACTCTCTGTCCGAGGAGACAGGGGTTACAGCTATGAAGAGATTACCTCCACAGTCCTGTCCCTGGATGCAAGCCCCAGCCTGAAGTGGATCTGCTATGATTTGGAAGGTGAGGGAGACTTCTTGGGTCAGAGTACAGGGCTGTAGACCCCGCTATACAGACCATGCCCCTCCCTAACTCACGCTCCCACCCAGTACAGGGAGCTCTTAAACCAAAGCAATGCTCTTAAACCAAGTCACAATTTTGGAAAACTCTGAGCTCTTAAACCAAAACGCTCTTAAACCAAGTTACTCTTAAACCAAGGTACCACTATATATATATATATATATATATATATATATATATATATATATATAAATCTTTGTGGGGAAAGATTCAGTTCAATTCGATATTTATTGATTAAAATCTTTGATCATCCATGCTTAGGAGTCCAGTGGGCGGTCTTATCATTGAGTGACACTGCCTTCTGGACTCTTAAGAATTCAAAGAGCAGAAAATTCAATCAATAAGGTACAAGTTTTGCTGAATCTATTTCCACAAATCTATTTACAGTGGTGCCTTGGATTATGAGCATAATTCGTTCTGGGACTGCACTTGTAATCCAAATCACTCTTAACCCTTTAAGGCCAATTTTCATTTTTGCGTTTTCGGTTTCTCCTCCTTGTGCTTAAAAGGCCATAGCACTTGCATTTTTCCACCTAGAAACCCACATGAGCCCTTATTTTTTGCGCCACTAATTGTACTTTGCAATGACAGGCTGAAATTTTGCATAAAGTACACTGCGAAACCAGGAACAAATTCAAAGTGTGGTGAAATTGAAAAAAAAAAAAAACGCATTTGTTTTATTTTGGGGGGGTATTTGTTTTTACGCCATTCGCCCTGGGGTAAAACTGACTTGTTGTGCATGTTCCTCAAGTTGTTACGATTACTATGATATATAACATGTATAACTTTTATATTATCTGATGGCCTGTAAAAAAATTCAAACCATTGTTAACAAATATACGTTCCTTAAAATCGCTCCATTCCCAGGCTTATAGCGCTTTTATCCTTTCGTCTATGGGGCTGTGTCAGTTGTCATTTTTTGCGCCATGATGTATTCTTTCTATCAGTACCTTGATTGCGCATATGCGACTTTTTAATCGTTTTTTTATTAAAATTTTTCTGGATTTGATGCGGCCAAAAATGCACAATTTTGCACTTTGGTTTTTTTTTGGGCGCTGACGCCGTTTACTGTGCGAGATCAGGAAAGTGATTAATAGTTCGGGCGATTACGCACGCGGCGAAACATGGGAAAAGGGGGGTGATTCAAACTTTTATTAGGGGAGGGGGCTTTTTACTAATAACAATACTTTTTTTTTTTTTTTACACATATACTAGAAGCCCCCCTGGGGGACTCCTAGTATATACACTTTTATCGCTCATTGAGATCTTTGCTGTATACTTATACAGCAAAGATCAATGAGATCGGCACTCGTTTGCTTTCGGCTGCTGCAGCACCTGTGTCCCTCAGTGTCCCCCCGCCATCATCCTCTCCAGCAGTCACAGCCCGCACAGCTCTGGGAGTCGGGTCGGAAATGACAACCGATTCAATCATAGTTTGTTGAGATATGGGTGTGTGTATGGGTTTCATGTTGCCTGTGGTTCTCGCAGCATATAACCAGTGAAAGTTTTGCTTTAAACCACCCTCAATATGTCATGGGCTTGCTGTTCTGCTGCCCCCTGAAATTGGACATATTGGTCAATAACAGTACATAGACACATGTCTATCATGTTCAACCAAGGGAGGGGAGAAGATGAAGAGAAAATGTATAGTTGGATGAAGGATAGAGGTAGAGATGAGCGAACTCACAGTAGGTTCTGGTTTTCGAAAACTCTGACTCCTGGTGGCTACCTAGAACACATGGCTATTTAGTTAGGGGAATACTTTTAGACAAGAATTGTATTACATACTTGGTCCCAAAGCGTATTCCACCCTGCCTCTAGGCTACCTACACTGCTCACTATAGGTTCCTTACCCTTCGGTTGCTAATAAATCTCTAGAAGTTCTTCACCACAGACATAGTTCTGGAAGCTCTTGTAGAAACCCTATTATTTTACGGTAGCACCATGTCATGTTGTCCCTGGTGAAGCTACATAGTGAGTATATATAGTATATCTACACCAGGGATGGGGGAACCTTCATCCCTCCAGCTGTTGCAAAACTACAATTCCCATCATGACGTGACAGCCGAAGCTTTGCTGGAAGGCCGAAGGTTCCCTGGTCTACACCATGCCTGTTAAATCTTGGATAAAGTAGCACCCAATATTTTTGGACCCTTCCTGAGATGTTTGGCTGCTCATGACCTCCTTGATGGGAACCTCTCCGGGGCAATGGCTGTCGAGGAGAGTCTACCCTCTAAAAGCAAATTTATAAATATGTGTAATACTAAAGAAAGAAATAAACATTCCACTCCGCTAATAATAATTAGCTTCTGGCAACAGATCTCCGTAATGATCCAGCTAATACCTCCAAGTCTCATTACAGGACTAGTTAGCGCAGCCCGCCATTGATTATTGTGAATAAATATTTGCCTTCTCGTCCTATTCATCAAACTTAATGGTCTCATTCATCCATATATAGGTTTTGCCCATGGATTCTTTTTTTTTGCCAGGAATAAATAAAAACATTGGAAAAGAGCAGTAGATCAGATATTTCCCAGAATACTCGGGAGCTTGCCAACATTGCGAATCATTAAGTTGTATAAAATGCCCCGAGGTCTGTTGAGAGCTATTGCCTCTTAATTAGGCTCTCAGGGAAATCGCTAAGCTTTGGAACTGAGGCGCATAGGTCTTTAAAGGAAGGACTCTGCCAGATGAACAGATCCGATAAATCCCTGTGGTGAATACTTAAAAAAAAAAAATCCCAGTGTACAAGAGTCGGGAATTCCAAGAGTTACACGGATTCACTTCTCTTGTTTAGCATTCAAGTGAGAAAGAACTATTGTATATCGTGTAACTAAAAGAGCAATGTGTCATGTAAGATTAATTATTGCCATCCACATTAATTCAGTCCTGACACACATTGCCTCCTACTAGTTGTCACGAACAGCAATGACTTACGCAGCGGTCTGTAGGGCGCTGTGTAGTGTATGGCCAATGATCTGGGGTGTACATAAGGGCTTGTTGTGAAATATACAGAAATATTCTAGTATCTTGTTGATTTACTATCAGGGTTCAGCAACCCTGTAGAGCGGTCGCATCTCTCCAGCTGTTGTTGATGGGAATTCTAGTTTTCCCACAGCTGGAGGGATGCAAGTTTGACACTTGTGCTGTAGAGCATTCAGATAAACAGGTGTTGGAAAGGTATTCAGATTTGTAAATTATTTCTGTTAAAAAAAAAAAAACTTTTAGTACTTATCAGTTGTTGTATGTTCTGCAGGGAGTGATCTTTTTTTTCCAGTCTTACATGGTGTTCTCTGCTGCCACCTCTGTACATGACAGGAACTGCCTAGAGCAGTAGTAAATCCTCATAGAAAACCTCTCATGTTCTAGACAGTTCCTTATATGGACAGAGGTGGCAGCAGAGAGCAAGGTGTCAGACTGGAAAGAATACACCACTTCCTGCAGGATATACAGCAGCTGATAAGTACTGGAAGACTTGAGATTTTTAAATAAAACTTCCTGACACTCTTCTTCGCCTTTGTCTTTTTCTTAGTATTTGCCTTTCTCTTTCCTTTTTTTTTGTTATTTGTTCTCTCTTTCTTCTGTCTCCATTTCTTCTTCTTCTCTGTTTTTCTTACTTTTCATTCACTTTTTCATTGTTCCTCTTGTTTTTCTTCTTCTTCTTCCTCCCCCTCTTTCTCTTTTTCTACAAATTCTTTTGTTTTGTTTTGTTTTCCTGTTTTTGTTTTTTTTTACTTCCTCTTCTCCTTTGTCTTCCTGTTCTCTTTGACATTCATGCACCTTCTTTTCCTTCTTCCCTTTCTTTCGTCTACTCTTTTTGCTTCTTTTTCTTCTTCTGTTTCTTTTGTCTTCTCTTTTTGCTTCTTCCTCTTCCCTTTCTTTCATCTTTTCCTCTATTTGCTTCTCTTTCCTCCTTCTTCTTCCTCTTCTTTTTTTTCTTTTTCTTCTACTACCTTTTCTTCTTTCTCCTCCTCTCTAGGTTTCTCCTTTTTCTCCTACATTTTGCTTCTTTTCTCCTATTTTCCCTTCTACTCCTCTTCATCATCCGCTCAATTTTCTCTCCCAAGATAAACAATAGGAGGACAATGTCTCATGAATGACAGGCTCAAACTATCTGTAGGAAAGCTGCTCAATCGATGAAAAATAATAATGAATATGTACCCTCTATGGGCTAAAAATAGTGGCTGCTGTGCCTGATGTCTCCAGACCGGACATCCACTCATGACCCGGACCACTTATCAGCTAGGATAGAGGATACATTATTTCTTTATAAGTTCAAAGAATTTCTGTTGGCATTTATAATTCAGCCCGACCAAGATGACGCATTTCAGGGGATATCCCCTTCTCCAGATCAATGGGGTGAAACCAAAAACATTTAGGGTTAAAAGACGCTTCTTAAAAATCACGGAATTCATAAAAATACAATATACCGTATATAACAATATATGGAATAAACAGCCAGAAAATACATCTTGTGGAGTAATCCATCCATCAGCAAAATGCAGGTGGTAAGTGCGGTGTTTGATCATTCTATGGACTTTTATGTTCTGAGCTTGTCTGCCTGTGAAGAACTCTCAGTGAAGGAGTGCGATACAATCTGATACAATGTACATAAATCAAAGAGAAGCGAAAACAAAGGAAAAGCATTAAAATGACGATTGTACTATAATGAGCCAATTCAGAGAGAAGAAAAAAAGGCTCTAAAATGCACAAACATACAATATGGCTATGTGCACACACCGTAATACAGCGGACGAAGAAAATAGACGTGCTCGTTATTTCCTGCGGACGCAGTGTATGGTGTGTGTAGACACAATGGCCGTTGTATTGAAATCATTGCAAACATACGGTATTCATTTCATTACCAATGGACGTTCTTTTCACTGAAAAGAATGGCCGTTGTTAACATGTAAGCATGGCCTAAATCTGCAAAACAACATAGCTATAAAGCAATTTTTTTAATATATGATAAAACTATACCTCTAAATAATAGTCATACAGCTATTAAATGAAGCCTGTCAGCCCGGCTGCCAGGGTGGAGCCCCTTATACTTACCTCTTCCTCGAAGTCCCGGACCCCAGCTTCCAATGGGGATTTCTCGGCGGCCGGACCAGGACTTCGAGAGGGGGGTAAGTATAAGGGGCTCCACCAGGGTATCGGGCGGGCTTCACCCCGGCAGCCGGGGTGACAGGTTCCCTTTAAGTAACATCGGAATGCAAGGGACAAATATCACCATACATATTACTATACAGACTGTTATTTAACTAAATCCAGTATACTGAGATCAACCAATAATGACAGTATACAAAGGGCACATAATCCAGCTATACCACCACACAGTGATTAAATAATACTGCTATATGGTTACTGAGCTAAAAACAGTATATGAAGATCAGCATTACCGTCCAGGGAAGAAATAATACTGTCAGACCATAACCACAAAACCTAACCACATAGTATGTGAATATTACACAGTTGGCATCATACTCTAAATACTGGTGGTGCTGCTTAGGTACTGCAGCCTGAGCTCCTATTCACTTCAGTCGGAGCAGAGGCTGCAGTAACATGGTGCCACCACTATGTGAAGTATAGAGGCAATTGCTTCTTGCCATGTTTTCTGTGTAGTGAGAGCTGAGTACATGGCTGCTGGATGTCTGCTGATCAACTATAGATGGCTTATCCTGTGTATACGCCATCAATAGTATTTTCCCGGAAAACCCCATTTAAGCAACCAAATATACTAAAAGATGGATCAAACGTGGGAAATGTCTTCAGATCATATTGGAATTGTTGCACTGCTTAAGTACAGTATATACTTTAAAGTGGAGAAAACCCTATAGGCCAGTGTTATTTCTAAGTCAACCTATAAAATATAATCTCGTCCTGGTAAAGTATCCTCCTGTACACCTCAGGGTACCACCACCCCCCACCCTTAGCTCCTCTCCTGTACACCTCAGGGTACCACCGGCCCCCACCCTTAGCTTCTGTACACCTCAGGGTACCACCACCCCCCACCCTTAGCTCCTGTACACCTCAGGGTACCACCGGCCCCCTACCCTTAGCTCCTATACACCTCAGGGTACCACCGCCCCCCTACCCTTAGCTTCTGTACACCTCAGGGTACCACCGCCCCCTACCCTTAGCTTCTGTACACCTCAGGGTACCACCGGCCCCCTTAGCTTCTGTACACCTCAGGGTACCACCGCCCCCCACCCTTAGCTTCTGTACACCTCAGGGTACCACCGCCCCCCACCCTTTGCTCCTGGTCACCTCAGGGTACCACCGGCCCCCACCCTTAGCTCCTGTACACCTCAGGGTACCACCGCCCCCCACCCTTTGCTCCTGTACACCTCAGGGTACCACCGGCCCCCACCCTTAGCTCCTGTACACCTCAGGGTACCACCGCCCCCCACCCTTGGCTTCGGGCACTAGTACATCTTCACCACTGTTTTCTCTTGCGATCTATAAATATAAAAAATTCACATTTTATCATGTTCTATATACATACACAAAAAAATCCAGATAGAAAAGAAGAACAAAATCTAAATTGACTCATGATATCGAAGTCTATTTTTAATGCGTTTTGCCATGGGAACAGCAAGGATTTGTTAAAGCCTTTCATGTAATGACACATTACAGAACCACCACTCCAGGAAAAGGATAATGATTTTATTAGGGGGTATGAATGCTGGATCCATCCAATTTAAAGAGGTTCTTCAAACCACCGGAGGTTCTGCCGTATTGAGGGGAAAAATTAATAATTAAAAAATAATAATAATTATATATACAGTGTGTGTATATATATATATATATATATATATATATATATATATTCAAAAATGCGGCAGCACTCCAGAAGTCCAAGGAAAAAGTGAAGATTTATTAACACCCCATGCAAAAAATACAGCCATCGAGTGTTAATAAATCTTCACTTTTTCCTTGGACTTCTGGAGTGCTGCCGCATTTTTGAATTTATATTAGAGTACACCTGGATCGGGGTACGCAGTGTGCACCTGCATATTATTGTACCACGAGTGCTGCGGCTTTTTTGCTGTTATATATATATATATATATATATATATATATATATATTATAGTTAGGTTTGACACCAACCAAAAACCAATATATGTGTATTTAGTGGGTTGGTCATCTCGAAAGCAGGGGGAAGAAATGAGTAGCAAGTGACTGGAAGGACCCACAATGGGAGTTAAAGGGGACTAGGGTAGGTAAGTATCCTTTTTTAAAAAAAAAAAAAAAAATTCCCACTTATCCCCAATAATATATAGAAATATTTTCTACTAGAATGCTGGAATACACCTTTAAAGCGACTCTGTACCCACAATCTGTCCCCCCCTCCCCCCAACCACTTGTACCTTTGGATAGCTGCTTTTAACCCAAGATCTGTCATGGGGTAAGTTTGGCAGGTGATGCAGTTATTGTCCTAAAAAACAACTTTTAAACTTGCAGCCCTGTGCCAAACTGGTGGGGCCTAGAGTGACTATGCATTAGGCTGGCACAACCTCTCTGTCCCTCCTCCCCACCCTCTTCATCATTAGGAATGATCCAGGCAGATTGTCTCCTATTCATCAGCTGTGTCAGCCCGCCACATGGGCTGAATCGTTAAGGCACCTGTGCAATGTTCACTGCAGAGGAATAGGAAATATCCTACCAGTGGCATTCCTAATGATGAAGAGGGCAGGGAGGAGGGACAAAGGGGCGGTGCAAGGTTAGGGCACAGATACTCTAATCCCCGGCTGTTGGGCACGGGGCTGCAAGTTTAAAAGTTGTTTTTTAGGACAATAACTGCATCACCTGCCGAACCGACCCCAGGACAGATCTTGGATTAAAAGCAGCTATCTGCTATCGGTTTGGGGTGGGAAGATTGTGGGTACAGAGTCACTTTAATGGCAGCTGCATAAAAAGCATGGTCCCATGTCCTTTTAACCTGTATGGGAACTAGTGGTGTCCTACAGCAGGTAGGGAGGTGGTAAGTATGTCTACAGTTTAGGAATCGTATACAAACAGAATAACTGTAAGGGTGCGTTCACACCTACAGGATCTGCAGCAGATCTGCGGCAGATTTGATGCTGTGTTCAGTTATTTAAATGAAATCTGCTGCAGAAAATCAGCTGCAGATCCTGTAGGTGTGAACGCACCATAAGGGTAAATTCACATGGGCGTCTCGCATAAGAAATCCGCAGCTAAACCGCAGCTAATCCGCAATACACATATCAATAATAATAAGAATAATATGTGTATTGCGGATTAGCTGCGGATTTCTTGTGCGAGACGCCCGTGTGAATTTACCCTAATACACCACTAAGTAGATGCAAACTTAGTTTTATTAGATGAACTGTGCAAACAAACTATTGACACTAGGGAAGTGGACTAATTGTTGTAAGACAAAAATGCTTTGAAGTCAGCTCCCAAATGGGACAGTCGGTGACTACAGTGGTGACCTGTTGTACCCTGCCTGACAACTAAATCCCCTAGGTGTGCCCCCCCCCCCAACTGGAGGACTGTATCCCTACACTGAATGAGTAGTGTCAGTATGGTGTATTGTATAGGTCAAACAAGAAAAGAGATTGTACAGCTATCAGTGATTAAATGTCTATGGTTGAGTATATAGGGGGAGATTTATCAAACATGGTGTAAAGTGAGACTGGCTCAGTTGCCCCTAGCAACCAATCAGATTCCACCTTTCATTTTCCAAAGAGTCTGTGAGGAATGAAGGTAGAATCTGATTGGTTGCTAGGGGCAACTGAGCCAGTTTCACTTTACACCATGTTTGATCAATCTCCCCCATAGTCCTTGTGACCAATATTCAGGTGCTCGTCAATAATTCTGTCACCCCTGTAAATGGTCAGAGATTGCACCCAACGTCTCCCAACGCATTTCCTCTGCTCAGGTCAATGGGTTCATCAGGGAGGTGGGGTGATGTAAATGCGTTGCGTATGGTGCCAAAAGTTTTCTATAGCTAGATAGATGGTTATCCAGATGGTTATTCCTTGTATACATCTTAATAAAAGCCAGTGAGCTGTACCTCATTTTACAGCTTACTGATCTGCGCTTTCATATCTGATCACTTAGGTCTTAACTATATAAATAAATCATTTTTTAGCCATACTTTCTCATCCATTCTTTCTCTAGTCGGATTATCTCTGCTTTTTCTTGGTCCGCTGCACTGTAAGAACCTCTATTAGGAAAGTAGTGTATGAGATGGGACTGTAATGGCTGGCTTGTTGCTGGGTCTAGCTTGTAATGTTAGATCCCATGTATATCATCTCGCTCATGTATAACCGTTATGTAAGCAGGAAGGCTTTTCTTATGTCAGAAGAGATTACTGGACCTCATATAGATGTAGCAAACACACTGCCATGGAGTATAGATGTTTATATTGTACATTTGCCATACTCTACAGTCATATTGTAAGATAGAGAAGCAAGAGGTGAAGAGTCCTGCAGCCTTTAAAGTGTCCCCATCGTTGTAGTACAGGCGATTTTAAGAAACTTTGTAATTGGGTTTATTAGGCAAATATGCCACTATCTACATTTAAAAAGACTTTTCCCAGGTCCCCCCCTCCCACTCTCATTCACTGCTCATTATCAGGAAATCTCAACTGTTTAACATCATTGGAGCCCTGTGTAACCTATGGAGAGGGAAGGGGGAGGAGGGAGATTAGTCACCATCAGAGAGCAGAGAACAAAGGATTACACAGCAGGACCTGTGTGAAAGCCGGTATTCAGAGGTCAGAGAGGTCAGCGCTGACTTCAGAGGAGATAGCCTGGTGATGTACCTGTAAATTAACTTTTTGTTGTCCTGTTTTGGTGCCTCATCTCCCTCAACCCCTCCCCTCTCCATAAGAGAACCATGAAGACAGGGGGAGGGCGCTTCAAACTGCTTTTTCATGATAAAAATGCATTTTTTGGCCAATAAACCCAATTACAAAGTTTCGTAAAATCGTAAACGTCTGTGACACTTTAATGGAACTGTAGCAAACTGGCTGGTTGCTAGTCTGTAGAACTAGATTTATAGTATTTGTCTTTCCTGGGCCCTAACAGTGGCTCATAGTACTCAGATACCCCCAGGACTTGTGGTAGGGCAGAACAGGATGACCAGTTAACAGTCACATGAAGTGTGTATGACTGTCAGAAGCAACAAACACAAAAATGGCAACTCGCTAGAGATGAGCAAACTTCGAGTATGTTTGGGTTTGTCCGAACCTGAACTCTCTGCATTTGATGACCTGTGGCTGAAGGAGTTTGATGCAGTCTGGAATACGTGTTTTTTACAGGACTCCCTTGGGTTGCATACAACTTTTTGGGTCATCGGTCATCAAATGCTAAGAGTTCAGGTTTGCACAAAACTAAACCTGCTCAAGTTCGTTCGTCTCTGCAACTCACCATTTATTAGATGACTTTAACTACAGAATGTTAGAATGGAATACAAAAGATAATCAAACAGGCTGAGGCCCCAGGACCCAGAAAAACTCAACTTCTCGCGCCCATTATGTTAATGAGCTGAGATGAATCCAACGTCCATAGGAAACGACGGACGAGTCCAACTTATTCATGAGGTCCTCTTCGCGTCGCCGCCCATCCACGCCTCCTGGAACTTGACTGACGTCTTCAGTCTTCTGACGAATTCCCACGCAGGCGCCGTTGCGATGGTCTCGTCACCTCTTCTGCGCCTGCGCGGTAAACAGGATACGTGCTCGAGACAATCGGCGCACGCGCAGTTAACAGTGAAGCTGCGGAGCGGCTTCAATTGTGAACTGCACATGCGCCAAAAACGACTGTCACGGCGCCTGCGCGGGTTTCGGCGAGAAGAAAAGACGAGGAGGAAGAAGACCCGGCGTCAATCAAGTGTCGGAGGCGGGGAGAAGGCTGGACTTCGGGCCCGGTGGGCGCGAGAAGAAGAATCGGCTATTTCTCCCTGTCAACAACGGGATCCGAGACGGGACCGGGAGCTATGTGGTAAGTATATTGACCTTTATGTCACTGTATGTCAGTTTCTGCCGGGGCCACGGGGTGAATGGTTCCCTTTAAGCAGGGTTAAAGGGGTACAACGGAGAAAACGTTTTTAAAAAGTTATACAGCTTTAAGAATTACTTCTATTTAAGTACTTATCAGCTGCTGTATGTCCTGCAGGAAGTGGTGTATTATTTCCAGTCTGACACACTGCTCTCCGCTGCCACCTCTGTCCATGTCTGGAACTGTCCAGAGCAGGATAGGTTTTCTATGGGGATTTGCTACTGCTCTGGACAGTTCCTGACATGGACAGAGGGGGCAGCAGAGAGCACTGTGTCAGATTGGACAGATGATATACCAGGAGAATTCCCTCTATAACTTCTCATTAACTCTTTTACTGCCCTAGACCACCGGGAATGTTATAACCAAGTAACCAAATAGTAACCAAGGAGGTTACTGCAAACCCTTCCATAACCCTAGGACACCAGAGATGTTACCATTAACACCTTCACGTCCTTAGACCCCTAGAGATGCAACCATTAACTTCTTTACTGTTACCATTAATCTTTTCATAACCCTAGACTGGGTCGCACTGGCCCACCAGTGGACCGGAGGGCCCCCAGCTTTAAAACCTGCCCTAACACTGACTGACATATTATTTCTCACTGGTTCTTCATAGGTGGGCCCCCAGGATCATTTCCTTCCTGGTGGGCCCCAGATAACCCAATGCAACACTGACTCTTGACCACCAGGGATGTAACCATTAACCCACCCATTGCCCAGGATCACCACCAGTTGTTATGACGAATAAAAAGGCCATGTTCAAGCTCAAACAAATTATTTGATTACAGAGAAGTAAATGTTACATGATGCATGGTGTTTAATTCGAGGAAAAATAGAGGATTTGTCACACAGGAACATTGTGTATTTTCAGTTTTATGGAAGCTGAGGGGGAAATGTCTCTGATCTGGGGAGTATACGGTGCAGTCACAGTGCACGGACCGAACAGAAAGCATCTTAGTGACGGCTTAAAGCTCTGGTATTGATTGAGTAAAATATATTTGGATAATCCCTTTAAGGCTAGTCATGTGTTTCCCCAGTGTCCAATACATATTCAGTTTAATATAAGATGTAAATTGTCCCAGAGACGGCAGAACCCCCCCATAATCTGTGACGTTCTCCCCGTTTCCCGTCTGATGCAATCTAAGATAAACAAAGAAAACAAGAAACAATGGACTTCATAGGGAACATGTTTTGTTCTGTAGACTCTGGCTGAGCCGGCTGCTGCGTTGCACAATGAACGCGGTGCGGCGATGGGGTTAAACGCTCCGATGATGGTTTGTAGAGAAACGAGGATCCGTTTTATCCTTAGTATTGCTTTTCTCCTCCACCTGCTGATATATTGTGTTCGCCGCTTGTTTACCAATGTTTATGCACCCGTAACCATCTGTCCTCGAAATGCGTTGTGTTTTATTAGATCAAAAAAAGGGGGCTGATCTCATAACTCGCCACGGGGATCCAAGGTAGTCGAAAACATCAGACAAAGGTTGGGGTTTAGTCGAAGTTATGAAATATCAATGGTAAACTGGTACTGCTTCATAAATAAATTACAGTCAAGGAACATGACTTATTACACGGGAGAATTATCGTTCAAAAAATCGTTAGAATGTTCGGATTTGAACTATAATCGTTTCGTGTAATATCAGGCAATGATTGAACAACCAACGAGAAATCGTTGATCGTTTTATACAATCTGGACCTATTTTCAGCGTTGATTGTTCACAAATCGTTGTTTGGCTGTTCCCTGGTCTATCAGCCAGGAAAGGACGAAAGCAAGAACGACCATAAGTAACGATCATCGTCCTGTGTAATAGGGTGAGCGATTAATAGCGATCGTTTATTGGTAATCGCCGAAAAATCGTCTAGTGTAATACCACCCTTATGGTGGAGTTGTATACTCAGCCTATCTCTCTTTCCAATGTTAGGGTAGGTTCAGTTAACGGAATCCACGCGGATAGGTTGTATCCCAGTTTTCCAGGCGGTCTTCCCGCTGTATCCACCCTCTGCACGGAGGTTTAAGACAGTGGGAATCATTGCCGAGAGTCCGGGTTCGTACGATTGGTTCGGACCATCCCTAAATGGCACCATTCTATAACCAAGCGTATTCCACATTCCGCCGAAAGAACTGACTTGTCAATTCTTTCAGCGGAAGGTGGCATCGGCCCGGCCATAGAATGGTGTCTATGGCACGGTAGGAGATGCGCGCCGCCGCAAACGGGTACGAGTGATGGAATCCGCCAGAACTTCTCCGTGCGGATTCTGTAGTGTGAACCTACCCTTAAAGTAAAGGGGGATTTTTTTTTTTTTGTTCTTTTTCCTATCAAAGGCAAAGACAGCTTTCCTGATAATGGGGGTCATTAGATAATTGTATATTATAAGATAAGAGCAGGAAAGATTGCACTGGCGCAGAAGGTAACCGTATTTAGTACTAAAGGCTCAATTACATGGGCTGGATTGGAGAAGAAAACAGCTGACCGAACCATCCAACAATTATTCGGGCAGCATTGGCCGCATATTCACCGAACTGTGTAATGGACTCCGTAATAGAGTGCCTATCACCTAGTGTAGGCTATGGCTGCTTAATGGCAGCTTTGCAGACAGGAAGTTGACATAATGAGTCATGTGGCAAAGGTTTTGTGGATAACACTTTTAGACAATGAAATGCCATATATAAATGCAGTCTGAAATATTAAAGGGGTACTCCGGAGGAAAAAATGTGTTTTCAAATCAACTGGTGTCAGAAAGTTGTAGAATGTAGAATTGGAAATTACCTCTACCTAAAATCCCAAGTCATCCAGTACTTATCAGCTGCTGTATGCCCTGCAGGAAGTGGTGTATTCTTTCTAGTCTGACACAGTGCTCTCTGCCTGTGATATGAATTGTCCGTCAGTAGAAGTTATCTATGAGGATTGTTTCTACTGTTCTGGACAGTTCCCGAGGGGGCAGCAGAGAGCACGGTGTCAGACTAGAAAAAATTCACCACTTCTTGCAGGCCATACAGCAGCTGATAAGTACTGGAAGACTAGAGATTTTTAAACAGAAGTAATTTACAAATCTATATAACTTTCCGGGACCAGTTGATTTGAAACAGGTTTTTTTTCATCAGCGTACCCCTTTTAACAGCAAAATTTTAAAAAAATTAACAGGAAAAAATAACACAAGTATACATAAGATGATAAACTTTATTTAATCAAACCTATTTTTTTTATTGGGAACAGGTTGAAACCATTGGAGATGCATACTGTGTGGCAGCTGGACTTCACAGAAAGAGCAAAAGCCATGCCAAGCCTATAGCACTTATGGCTTTAAAGATGATGGAGCTGTCAGAAGAAGTGCTCACTCCTGATGGGAGGCCCATTAAGGTACAGTCATATACAGCACTGAGATGTCATACAAAGAGGGGTTTTCCCTACTGTTGTCCCTCTTCCTATGTGCACAAAGTGCCCTAGTGCATAAAAATATGAGACGCCAAAGCGCCAAAATATACAACTTGCACCAAGGACTGTGACCAGACAGATAGCTTGAACAAGCCCAACGCGTTGCGTCGCACGGTGCGACTTCGTCAGGTCCCTAAGCATTTCAGCACCCTACATATCCTATATTAGGTGGTGCCCTCTTTATAACCATTATCATCTCTGAATATAACACAATCCTATGTTTTTGGTAAACCTGTATGTTTCCTGCAATATGTAAAAAGACAGATAACATCCATGTTCGTTTTTCCTAATATGTTTTGCAGCTAGAAGTTCTGATACCTTGCCTGTCCCGGTTGGCACTCCGCTTATGACATTTTCTAAAAATGAATTGCATTTGGCACCGGCGCCCGCTAAAGGGATTGCCGTTGTATCATTAACCGAGAGAGTCTCGCGTAACTCTTCCCGCATGCAAAAGTTTTCTTCATTACCATCGCACCGTTCTAAAGAGAAACATGTCGTCTAACAAATAGCAGATGTTTCGTGTGAATTTAGAAAAAAAAGGGAAAAAAAAGTTTTAAATGTCACCTTGAAAACGGAATGTTACTAAGCAACTATCTTACTCCTCAATGTTCTGTTCATGTCAAGCAGCTGAATGCAAATACATGTACTCTTTATATAACCAGAAAATGCCTTTCATCTGGTAAATCAGAAGTACCAGTGACTAATCTAAAGATTTGTAGAACAATGGGCCTCATTTATCAAAAGTGTCTAGCAGAGAAAAAAAGTGGCCTTGTTATGCATAGCAGCCAATCAGAGCTCAGCTTTAATTCTTAAAGGGTTTGTCCATGAATAGAAATAAGGTCTGCACTATGGGAATGAGGTTGAACTATAATACAACACAAAGCTAACGGCAGAATTCAGTGCTGCTTTCAGTTATTATTTGAATGTACAGATGTGTCCAGTCTTATCTTTCCTTTAGTTAACTAAGGATTCCAGTTTCTTACTAAATCAATTCAGTTTAGAGATAAGGTGAGAAGGGACACATCTGTCCACATGTTTTTTATGTTTTTGTTTACATTTGTACACTAATTTGCAGCAGTAAGGGGTGACGCAGTCCCTCTACTGCCACCAATGACTGTGTCAGAAATTGCGGGCTGCACAAGCCCAGTATTGGCACAGTTACATATCGCTAGCACTGCTGCATGTTAGCAGTAGAATAGGCATGGACTTTGGGTAAGCAGGCTATGTCAACAGCGCTACAGCCAGGGCACAGTGTAACAGAGCAAGGGTAAATGTCAATTGCTGTTCACTCTGCAACACTGTATGTGGCTATAGTGGCGGTGACACAGCCGGCTTCCCTAAGTGTAATGTCTATTCAAATGCTAATATGGATTATAATAGACATCAAGGGGGCCCAGAAACGCGACAGCCATTGGTGGCAACAGAGAGGCCATGGCTCCTTTGCTTCTACAGCTCAATGTATAAATGTAAAATAAATAAATACATTCTTTGATAAAGTTATATTACCAAATTATATGACTCTATGGCAGAAAATTAAGTTTCATTTTAACTTTTTCTATTCGTCAAGATACGTTAATAGTTTGCCGGATTGTAACATGTATTGTTTATGAAAGGTCTATACAATGTAGGTATTTTACTGATGATATTGTTTTCTATTTTCAGATGAGAATAGGCATTCACTCCGGCTCGGTCTTTGCAGGTGTGGTCGGGGTCAGAATGCCTCGGTATTGTCTGTTTGGAAACAACGTAACTTTGGCTAGTAAATTTGAATCAGGGAGTCATCCTCGACGAATTAATGTTAGTCCTACGACATACCAGTAAGTGAACCCTGCTCATAATTGATTACACCATGAAACACTGTGACATCACTGTGTGTATTATCCCTGTACTGTGACATCACTGTGTGTATTATCCCTGTACTGTGACATCACTGTGTGTATTATCCTGTACTGTGACATCGCTGTGTGCATTATCCCTGTACTGTGAAATCACTGTGTGTATTATCCCTGTACTGTGACATCACTGTGTGTATTATCCCTGTACTGTGACATCACTGTGTGTATTATCCCTGTACTGTGACATCACTTTGTGTATTATCCCTGTACTGTGACATCACTGTGTGTATCATCCCTGTACTGTGACATCACTGTGTGTATTATCCCTGTACTGTGACATCACTGTGTGTAATATCCCTGTACTGTGACATCACTGTGTGTATTATCCCTGTACTGTGAAATCACTGTGTGTATCATCCCTGTACTGTGACATCACTGTGTGTATCATCCCTGTACTGTGACATAGCTGTGTGTATTATCCCTGTACTGTGACATAGTTGTGTGTATTATCCCTGTACTGTGACATCACTTTGTGTATCATCCCTGTACTGTGACATCACTGTGTGTATTATCCCTGTACTGTGACATCACTGTGTGTATTATCCCTGTACTGTGACATCACTTTGTGTATCATCCCTGTACTGTGACATCACTGTGTGTATTATCCCTGTACTGTGACATCACTGTGTACTATCCCTGTACTGTGACATCACTGTGTGTATTATCCCTGTACTGTGACATCACTGTGTGTATTCTCCCTGTACTGTGACGTCACTGTGTGTATCATCCCTGTACTGTGACATCACTGTGTGTATTATCCCTGTACTGTAACATTACTGTGTTTATTCTCCCTGTACTGTGACATCACTGTGTGTATTCTCCCTGTACTGTGACATCACTGTGTGTATTATCCCTGTACTGTGACATCACTGTGTGTATTATCCCTGTACTGTGACATCACTGTCCCTTTTCGCTTAGCACAGTGCACGATTACATCACTAAAGCCATCAATACGTTTACATATAGATAAAGGGAATCCTGCTAAACCGCCAACTCTGCCAAGTAGGTGATGAGTTGTCTGCGGTTTTGAGAGGGATCAATATTAGTGACAGATTCCTTTTAGTCTGTCAACCAAAGATTTAGGGAGTCCGGTAATGTGACAGCATTGAGCAAGAATTTTGCAAGACTAGAAGAAGACTGGGCAGAGAAGGCGATAACACGTTTATTACATTCTTGTATCACTATTATATGTGAGGATCCATAATATTCTGTAATCAGGTCCCATTGGTGTGTATGATCTGTATATAGATATATATGTTGTCTCTATATAGCGGGGATGAATTTCCCAGCAGTTTCCCGCAGCGTGAAACCTCTTTAGTTTCTGCATTGCCACATCCTTCATTTGTCCTCCAACTAAGCACTGAAGCAAGTTATTAGTAATGGGATTAAATGAGAGATAGGGTCTGGTAATATAGGGCACTCTAGTGGACTGTGCAGTACTCCAGCTTATGGTCTGCTTCAGCAGTGAAGGGTACATCCTCTAGGAGATAACGGAATCGCTTCTCCAGGGGCCAGCTTTGCTTGGAGATACAGCGTAATTGAATTACCGACTTTGGAGGATCTATCCGCCTTGTGACCTAAGCAAGGATTTCATATTGGAATAGAAACCTAAATATAGCAGCACTCCATAGACATTGTCTTATAAAATATGTTATTATTGACTGGTGCTTCAGCCATTTGATTATGGTAAGAAGGTAATCTTGGCCAAATTTCTGGGGGGGGGGGATCCTTAAAATATGCTGAGCCCACCCATAGTACCTATACCAAAATGACACTGCCTGAAGCGCATTATTGTTACTTCAATGCTGATATACTTTATTTTATGCATGTAGTATACATCAACGTGTGAGACACAACGCGTTTCGGCCCATCTGTTAGCCTTCATCAATTGTGGCACAGTAAACAAAGGCTACCGGATGGGCTGAAATAAAGTATACCAGCAACGTGAAGAAACTTGAGTGTCGGGCCTTCTCTCATTTCATAGTATCTGGGAATCTCCCATTGCCATGAGCACCACATCCATTGGACTTTGAAGTGCATTATCCACCTGCTGGGGTAAAGCCTAAGAGGTTTTGGTTCTTCTCGATGTGTAGTATATTAGACATGAATTATTAGTTTCTTCTCTGCTCCAACATAAAAAAATTCACTTGGGGAGAAGGAATCTTTTATCTGCGTATCATATTGGTGGTTCTGTGCTAGCAAAGACTTCAGAAGAGAAGGATTTATGGGTAGTGATTTCTGACAGCCTTTAAACGAGTCACCAGTGCACTTGGGGAGAAGGAATCTTTTATCCGCGTATCATATTGGTGGTTCTGTGCTAGCAAAGACTTCAGAAGAGAAGGATTTATGGGTAGTGATTTCTGACAGCCTTTAAACGAGTCACCAGTACAGCCAGGCGGTAAGGAAAGACTTAAAGGGACTCCTTCAACCCACCCTCCTCAAACTCCTAAACTAAAGTCATCTGTGAGTAGAATAAAGGATGCTGATTCCAAATCTGTAATTTGTAGCTTTCTACTCCTTTTTATTTCCATTGTAAGCCTACAAACCGGGCCTGATGATGTATAGAGAGGACTACGTAGCTCAAAAATACAATGGATAGGACTACTTAGACTCCTTCATTTGTGGGCTTATAGCAAAGGAATGCAAGAACAAAGAAAGATACAAATTGCAGATATAGAATCAGTGTTGTATACTCTATGATGTATAATCAACTGATAACTTAAGTTAAGGGTGTGTTTTGGAGATGACAGTCCCTTTAAGAATCTAAATCTGTATAGTTTGGAGAAAAGAAATGGGGGATATATTGGCAGTTCTGTTCTACCAAAGACTTCAGAAGAGAAGGATTTAGGGGTAGTGATTTCTGACAGCCTTAAAATGAGTCACCAGTGGAAGAAATTCATGCATAAGGACACTGATATTCACCATAGGCAATGGATGCGTTCAATGTCTCGAAATGGTATTGCAAGCACTTTTCCAATGTCCTCTCTTTATTTTTTTAAGTTTTTTATGTTTTAATAAATATTATATATATGGCCACTATGTGTCTCCCTTCCTGTCAGACTGTGCTCCATGCTCCTTCGATGCTGATATATGCTGACAAGGAAAGACGCAGCTTACCAAAAGACAATGCTCTTTGTTATGCAACAATTCAGTCAGTATAATATCACTGTGTGGTCTTAGAGGTTTTGGTGCTGTGTGACAGGAGAGCTGATCATACAATGCGAGCACCCCTAAGAGTCTCTGCTGTTGAATGTGGAGCGCACGGCAGTAAAGACTTGTCCCGCTCCGCAAAGGACTGGAATTTCCTGTGTTTTTTTAAACAGAGAAAATACCAAATATCTGAAGGAGGGAGCATGAAGCACAGTTTGACAGGGAGGTAGACATCTAGTAACTAGGCATGGTCCGAACCCTCCGAGGTTCGGGTTAGTATGAACCCGAACGCTCGGCATCAGAATCCCGCTGTCTGCCCGTTCCGTGGAGCGGGTGGATACAGCGGGAGGACCGCCTGGAAAACTGGGATACAGCCTATGGCTGTATCCCACGGAGCGGGCAGACAGCGGGAGTCATTACCCAGAGTTCGGGCTCGTACGAACCCGAACCGAACTCGGATCGGACCATGCCTACTAGTAACCACGTGTGTAACGTTTATTTAAACAAAAAAAAGCTAGAACGTTTATTGTAAAGCTGCTTGCAATCACAACTCCTGTTAGTTTCTTTAAGAAAAAAAAGGGACAGTGTCTCTTTAAGATAAATTTAAAAAGTATGTAACCAAATAATTCTCAAACCTTTCCAGGGAAAAAGAAAAGGAAAAAAATGATGCATGCTGCACTCGGGGTTAATATATTCAACTTCATTCCCGAAAACTTGTGCCTTGATGGTGTTTCTGCTTTACGAGACAAGATGGAAGGGATTAAATAGAACACGCTATAAAAGCAATCAATTTCCATCACCACAAAGTAAAAAAACGCGCTGGACATGATTGTAAAACTTTCTGCATTTCTAGAAGGAAAATGAAAATCACATCTTACGTTCTTCTGTGTGAATTTTCTGAACTTTTTAAGACTGTACCGTGATATTTCCAAAAATAGTCTCTTCGAGGAGTTTCCTTCCAGGTTTTCAGATAGGCAATGTCCTAATGATGCAAGAAGTTTTTGTGGGAGCTGTGTGTATAGGTCTTCCTTATACCTTATCTTATTTCATAGTTATTGTTGGATTGTATGTTTCTTCTTATCTATGACCACCAAGTAGGGTTTGTAACGGTTTCTATCTTGACCCCCCCCCCCCCCACACACACACACACACACACTTCAATAGGGCAGAACTTAAAGTGACAGTGACAGTGGTGTTGTTGCTTATTATAGCCAATATTCAATTTGCCATTCTTAAGCCCTATGGTAATTTTTAAACTTAATTTAAACTTATCCTAAGGCTACGTTCACACGCAGCAAAAGTGGTGGAATTCCACTGCAGAATTCTCCGCCGCAGAATGCTGCCAGCGTCCCTGTCATAATGACAGTCTATGGGAGGCGCGAGCCTATGTTCATTCTTCAGCGCCGAGAGAGGAGGAGCGCGAGCCTCCCATAGACTGTCATTTTGACAGGGAAGCTGGCCGCATTCCGTGGCGGAGAATTCTGTTGTGGAATTCTGCCACTTTTGCTACGTGTGAACGTAGCCTTAGATGAAGCCCATTATCAGCTTACATTGGCAACCCTCTGCACTATGAGGACACCAATCATCCAACTGTAGACCATTCCTTCTTTTCTTAAGCTCTGGATTACATTATTATTTGAACATCCCTCCACCTCTAGATACATATTTACATTGAGGTGTAGCAGTAAGGGGCGACACTGCCCCTTTGCTGCCACCAATGGCAGTGTCTGGGAAGTGCAGGGTTGCTTAAGCTCATGATAACATGCATTAGACTAGACATCAGGGTAGGCTTAATATCACAAACTGTAGTAATATTACAGCACTAGCGATATGTAATAGTACCAGGACCAGGGCTTGAGCAGATCTGCACTTCACAACGCTCAGTTCAGCCATTGATGGTGGTCGCAGAGGGGCCATGTTACCTTCTACAGCTGTTACTCAGTGTAACCCTGTCTGTCTGTGTGTGTGGGGGGGGGGGTATTACTTTTTTTAAGTAAAAAAAAAAAAAAGAAAGAAATGAAAAATATATATATTTTAAAATAAAAATTGTATTAATATTATCATATTCAAAAACCCCTACTGTGTATCTTTTTACCACTCCCGCAGCTTATGTTCTACAGGTAGGTGCGAAGCATAACAAGTCAGTTCCTGATTGGCTGATGCTTAGCCGTCCAGTGTCAGGGGTCGGGTCAGCTGACTATAACTAGGACTTATTTTTGGAGTACAGCTTAAATTTCAAGTCTACTTCAAAATGACTTCAAAATGAAGCCAGGTCTTATTTTTGTGGTAGGTCTTGTTTTCAGAAAAACACAGTAATAACAATATATAGTATTTAATAATATATAATAATGCTATAAAATGCATGCATTTGTCCAAAATCAAACATAACTTTTCACATTTTGCTACCATACTTGTTATTATCTATTCAGTTTCCTTCCCCCAGTTCTCAGGTGCGGCTTTCTGCTGAAGACACAAAAATCTGTGTGTGTGTTTTTCTCTCTGTCTCCCCTCCTCCCCCCTCCCTCCTGAGACGGCTGATGTAAACAAGTCTCTGACTGGCTTTATCTGCAAAATTGTAGCTTCTTTGTAATGCTGGGAGGGTTATTCTGAGGTCAAGTTGCTAATGAACTCACTGTGATTAACCCTCCCAGCATTACAAAGAATCCACAATGTGGCACCTGCCAGGGACTGCCAGTTTACATCAGCTGCCTCAGAAGGGAGGGGGGGAGAAGGGCAAAAGGGAGGGGGAGGAGGGGGAGACAGAGAGAAAAGCTCACACACAGATTTTTGTCACTTCAGCAGAAAGCAGCAGCTGAGAACTGGGGACAGGAGACTGAATAGATAGTAATTGGAAGGAATTGTTATTCTCAACATGGACAGTAAAATATAAAAAGTTATGTTTAAATGGAATATCCCTTAAAAAACAACCATTCTTCTTAAAGCAGACACCTGGCAAATTTGGACATAGTTCCTACCATTTTGTAGTCATGGGCACCTTTATGCTTTTTAACTACAAAGTTTAATAAAACAAATGCATAAAGTCTGATCTGACACAAACTCATACACAGCGTACACATGTTGACGTCCACATTTACATATTCACTAGAACTAAATAGAACACCAACCTCGGTGACTGAGATGCCAGTAAGCATCACCATCATGCAGGTGACAGTTGTCTTTATTAGGGCCGGGGGATGATAACATGTCCATATACTTGCTGGAAATGGCTTCTATCAGACCATCACGCCTTTTCCGCTCACTTATTAATTCAAGGCGACACTTGAAAAGGAAATCAGGGCTCTATTGAGTATTGTTAGCTACTACATGTATTACTTTTATGGCCCTTATCTTGTCGGAAGTTGTGCCCCATGAGGTCTATATGAAGTGTAACCCAATACGATTGGTAACATACAATTAGTACGAATGTAACCAAGTTTTATCTGGATAACAAGTCAATGGGATGTAGAACAATGCATTAATTATTATTCAGAGAGGGATAACATTTCCAGGAGGTTTCACTTTCGGCGGCGTCATAGCCTTCAGCTGTGAGACTACAACAATTGCTCATATTACAGATAATTATAGAACCACTTTAAAGGGATGAATACTAATGATTTTTCCTCAAGCTAAATTATCTTTTTTGTGCATCTATTTCCCATGGTGGGATTACTACACAGGGGGGACTTCTAATTACTTCTATACTGACTCCCCCTCCAAATCCCAAATATCTCCACCCCCCCCCCCCCCCCCACCCACTGGCAAATCATTGCATTATGCTGGTTTTAGATGAAAACAATTATCCTCCTCACTTTTCCAACCATTAGTTTTGTTTTTGTTTTTTTTACTTTGGACATTCCCATTTTATTAGATGGGTCCCCTAAAAACTAGCTGATCAGTTCTTCTGCTGCTGGAAATCAGGTGCCGTGGATAGTTTCCCTACAGTGCCCCCGCAGGAAGAAAGAGGTATTACATAGTTCCTACTACAGTCAGTGAGTTGGTATGTTATTCAGGGTCTTGTAGTTTTTTGGTGCTGTATTCGTTCAGTGCGATTTATACATAGGCCCTGGGTAAAAAAAAATAATTATGTATCCTCCCTCCCGCTCAACCTTGGACACTTTATTATACATTTCCTTTCACTTAAAGGGGGCAGGTGTGGTTTCACCAGGGCTGGTCTTATGTTTATGCTGCACATTGGCGTAACCACATTTGCATACAATGAAGGTAGATCAGTTTAATGTGCAAGTTGAATGTTTGTTATATCCTTTACTCTGCTGGCACAATCCCTTAAAGATTTGTCATCCATATGTCTATATGTCACTGTGTTTAAGAAAACCTTAACCAAAAGTATGCTGTACCACTGATAGTAGCACGACATTAAAGTAATATTGTCACCCTCACTTACCTCCCTTACCTACCCCATGGACATGTGCTGATTTTGGCTCCATAGTGTTGTCTATCGAACATATGTCCCAATGGACCTTTAATTTTGGTGTAAAACTCTCCTTTTATCATCCCTGGACAGTGTCATGGAGGCGGGGTGTAACGGTCTATGTGCCCTTCATCCGCCTTTCCCCCCTGGCTGGATCGGCTGGACCTCACACCTTCTCTCAAGTTGCCCTTACCACTTTACCATGCCTGTGTCTACACTGGAGGTGATCATGGTGTTGGTTTTCCTTGGAGCCTCGAGAGACATCATCAGGATAAGCGTCTTGAGAGGGGCGTGATATCCTGGCAGGGTGCTGTGGTGGGATGTGGGTAACAAGGGACGATACGCCCGCCTCCATGACACTGTCCAGGGATGGTAAACGGACAGTTTGTTAGCAAAGGAACAAACTAACACCACAACAAAAGTTACATTGAGACATATTTTATTATAGACAACCCAATGGTGTTGGGATTGGCACAACTGTAATGGTAACAGTTTAGTTATGTACATGGGTTCTGATAAGTTTAGAAATGTAATGGAAAGTCAGTAAATAGTTTCAGGCACTCACCAAGTCTAACAAAGCAGTAGAATTTAGTCACATGATGCAATTATACAGGACAGGATGTGTTTTGTGTCAAAGCAGATGAAGGCGAACACCAAAATGCATCCTCTCCTGTATACTTGTATCATGTGAATAAATTGTATTGCTTTGTTAGACTTGGTGAGTGCCTGAACCTATTTACTGACTTTCCATGGTTGCTTTGTTCACGAGCACCACATAATAGAGTGCTGACACCTGGATTGTACTAAGCATGGGAAGATGGTATAACCACATTGTGGTGTTCCGCTCCTTAGGATGTCAATATGCATTGGATTGGAAATGAGAATGGGAAATGTTGTTTAGCATCTACAACTTTCATCCACCTTTCTTCCAGGATGTATTTGGTCCAAAACAGCCTTTTAAGTGTTATACATGTTTTTTTGTATCCCAGTTAGTAAGTCTCGTTCTCTTTTTTTCTCCTCAGGCTTCTAAAGGGGGAAGAATCTTTTCAATTTATTCCTCGGTCCCGCGAGGAGCTTCCAGATAACTTTCCAAAGGAAATCCCCGGTATCTGTTATTTCTTGGAAATGGAACAAGGCCCAAAACAGCCAAAGCACCCCTTAACAACTGTCAGAATGAGGAAGGTCTCATACAACATTGGCACTATGTACCTTAGAGAAACAAGCGTATGAAACCTTCTATACATCAAAGACTATTAAAAACAAAAAGAAAAAAAAAAGCACAAGCCCTTAAGTGGGTCAAGACAGGAGTGTAGAGGATCTACTGTGCCATTAACTGCAAAGAACACAACAGTGAGAACTCTGCATCAAGCCAGGCAATAATAACTTATTTTGTTGGGGAGTCACGGGTGTCGGGAACCCAGCGCGGAGGATAGAACCCCCGAATTCCGTCCCTGGTGTTTCCATTCGAACAATAAACCATCTCACCCCCCAAAATACCCGATCTAGGAGTCAACAAAATGTTCACACTTCTACTTCTAATGACAGACTTGCCATTTTAGGTTCTATTTGTTCCAAGTGTTTGTACACATGATTTGGCCATCTGCTTGTAGACACGCTGAACATTCACAATGTGAATGGCAGCTATGTATCAGGTCCGAACGTCATAGCCAAACTCCACAGTGATGTGCAATTGTTAAGTGACTTGTAGTGGTTTTAATTTGGACTAATTCAATAGAATCATGGCTTATATGTAGCAGAGATGAATTTGTCATAAAACTGTTCCTTTTGGGTATCAATATTTAAGTTAAAATTCTAATTTTAAATGAATGATTGAGATCGCAGCTCAGATTTCCGTTACGGGTGTATAAATACTCTGATTCCCTTTACACAACCAATAAAGCACCAACTACGCAGTAACTTAGTATGACTAAATTGTCAAAATGATGCTCCTCTTCCCAGGAGACTTTATTTCCTGACTATGATGTTGTTCTGGTCCCATCCCATCATAGATGGGCAGGGTTTTTCTCCCACTAGGGGCAGACAGGCCCGCCTCCAGTGCTTCACCCCTGGCATGGTGCCCGTGAATAGAGCAGCACCGTACATGGGAATTGGGCAAAACTTAAAGGAAAGGTACCTGATTGTACATTCGCTTGAAAGAGACTCTGTCAGTAGGTTTATGCTGCCCTTTCTAAGGCTTATTCGGAGATATCCCCCATATTAAGTAGTCCTCTCCATTATGTATGTGTGATCAATAGTCCTGGATATTCATGAGCACCAGCACACTGTGGCAGTTTTCTATCTATATAGTGTCTGTACTATGTATATCAGTAGCCGAGGGGCAGAGATAGTGGCGCGGGTTAAAGCCCATTCTCCTGCATATCAGGTAGACAGCATTAACCTAGTGGCAGATTGCCTTTAAAGAGAAGTATAAGCTACTGCCAAATAGAATAGTGTAACCAGAACACTGGCATAGCTGGTAAATAAAGCCATCAAGGGAGAGGATCATCAGCCTGACTGTTTATTCATGGTATTTTTTTCAATACATTTTTTGAAAGTTTTGTCTGGAACTGTAGGTTGAGCGATAGAATACTTACTGTCTGCAACCACTACTAAATATTGAGTTATATAGGTAGCATCAAATATAATGGGAATGATATGAATCTGTCTGTAGTGGCTGTTGGCTCTCATGGAGACAACCCAGTTTAGGAGCCCCATTAGGGCCCCATATGGTCATCATTGAGAAGATCCATGTGTCCATGGGCATCTGTACAGATCAAAGCGGGGGGAAATCTCTAATAGTCAGAACACATGGCCCTTCTGTAAGCCTGGCTTCCATTCTGGCAGACTCAATACCTATTTTATTTGCATAAATGGCCACTATGTATTTATCCATTTAGTGGCCAATACGTAGAAAATTCTTGGCTGGCCATGGCTTCCTTAGAGTGTTTGTCAGATATGCTTACCCCAGGACCCAGAACAATCAAGTGATCAACTGAATTCTGAAATTTGGGGAAAACCCTTTAAATGTATAAAGGGAAGGCAGGGATTTATAGCCCTGTAAAAAAAAAAAAAAAAAAAAATTACCCATGTTTTTGCATTTAGGATCAAAAGGATTAAACTTTACTTTATGATAACGCAAAAGGTTCACCTATAATCCTATGGCTAACCCTAGTTTACTTAACAAGAATTGCATTACAGTATATTACAAATTGACTCTGTTACGTTGTCCTCCTGACCTATGCTACCTCTGTACCAGTAGCGTATCGCGGTCAAAAAGAATCCATAATATCATTGTTTTGTGCAATGCCGAGCTGTTATGACCCATTGGAACCCACGTGATTGTTTTCAATGTGGAGTTTTGCTTTCTGGTTGTATTTTTTTTTTTTTTTTTTTTTATATATATGTAAGCAAAAATTTTTAACCGCATGTGTAAACCGGTGTGTATTTTACTTCCGTTCACATCAATAGGCTACATCACCCGAGAATAGACGGCAAGGAGATAACTGACCACCATAGCATCTGAATGTAATTTCTAAATGCTGTCCTACAATAAACAGGAAACATTTTTTTTCTGACCATTTCTAATGAAATATTTAACCTTCCAGAAATTCATCGGTGTATATAGAAATAGGAAGAAGCATTTTTGACATTTATAGGCAAATTCATATCTGACATCCTTTTCATAAAGTTGTTGATAGTCAAAGTGACGTTTAATATTGACTACTTATTGTACATTGAGCCATGGTAATATATCAACAATAATAATAATATATGTTATATAGATAGATATGACTATTTTGCCAAAATCCTTAGAAATTTCTACATCTCCATTTTTCCATGTTAAATAGAGCCTTTACGGGTCACTGTCTCCTACAAGATCAGCCCACTCTTCTCACGCTGCTGTCATACACACAATCTAATTGGCTACAGGATGTTCTATCTCCACCCACATCATGAAACTGTATAATTTCCCCTTTTAATAATTACACAAATTGATAGGTCACTGTCACCCATAAAGTCAGCACGCTCATCTCTTGCTGCTATTATAATCTCCACCCATGCTGGGAAAAAGCCAGATGTATGTAGCATTTTTCTCATTATATGAATTGATAGGTCACTGTCACCCACAAAATCAGCACGCTCATGTCTTGCTGCTATCATCATCGCCACCCACACTGCAATAGTGCACAGTGTATGCAACGTTTCCTCACTGACATGATTTGATAGGTCACTGTCATCCAAAAAATCAGCACTCTCGTCTCTTGCTGCTATCATCACCTCCACCCACACTGCAATAGTGCACAGTGTATGCAATGCTTTCCTCAGTAACTCGAATTGATAGGTCACTGTCACCCACAAAACCAGCATACTCATCTCTTGCTGCTATCCTCATTCCCACCCACTCTGGAATATTGTCCAGTGTACGCAACGTTTCCTCACTAATTTGAATTAATAGCTCACTGTCTTCTACAAAACTAGCATACTCATCTCTTGCTGCTATTCTCATCTCTACGCACCCTACAATAGTGGCCATTGTATGCAACCTTTTCCTCACTAACATGAATTAATAGGTCACTGTCTTCTACAAAACCAGCATACCCATCTCCTGCTGCTGTTGTCATCACCACACAATCTGATTGGCTACAGGATATTCTATCTCCACCCACATCATGAAATTGTATCATTTCCCTCATTGATAACTACACAAATTCATAGGTCACTCCCCCCCCACCCCTTAAAATCAGCACACTCATCTCTTGCTGCTATTATCACTTCCACCCACACTGCAGTAGTGCCCATTATATGCAATGTTTTCCTTACTAACATGAATTGATATTTCACTTATGCAAAATCAGCATATTCCTCTTCTGCCATTGTCATCATTGTCATCATGACCACACAATCTGTTTGGCTACAGGATGTTCTTTCATCGCCCACACCATTGTACGGCCTGGCACGCATAGCATTTTGCTCTGTGCTATATTATTAAGATACCAACATCTCTGTCCCCACTCCATTGTCCCATACAAAGTGCAGTCTTTTCTTCCTAAAGGTCACTGTCTCCTACAAGATCAGCAAATCATTCTACTGCTGTTATCGATTATCGAAGTATACCTGGTTTGTTGTGTTCTCACCACCCCCTGACCACACTGTTTTTTTTAGTTATCCTTCTACTTGCAATACCATTTTTGACCACACGGTGCACTATTAAAGGAAATTATGTACACAAACCTACTCAAACCCATGGCTGTGCCATCTGTTAGTAGAAATTCTCTAATACTGTAGTGGAAATGAACACCCACAAAGAGCTTCTACCAGTAATAACCACTTTCCCACACAGGTTTTTTGTTTTTTTTAGTTTATTCTGCCCTTGCCATGACTACCCCTTTAATAGGACTAACCTTTATTTGAAGAGTTTTAAGAAACAGAATTAAAAATTATTAAGGGGGTTATCCAAAAACAGCACGACTCTTGTCCTCAGTTTGGATGTGGTTTTGCATCTCTATTCTAAGTGAATAGAGCTGAATTGTAATACACCGCACCACCTAGGGGCGCTGTTCTGGCAAAAAAGTTGTTTTTTCTAATCTTGGATAACCCCTTCAAGAAACAATTTGATGCAAGGCAAATATTTTTTTTTTGTAAACCAGTTTTTGCACACGATAGACCAACAAAAAAAAAAAATAGGAATCTAGATAGATAGATAGATATACAGCTAAAAAATTTAAATATTTAATTCAAACAGGGAATTCCAAGTTGTTTAAATATTGTAAAGAGAACTTTATAACTTGCTGAGGCTGCTGTAATCAAAGGACTAGGATTAATAGTCCTTTGATTACAGCAGCCTCAGCATAGCATAAAGCTGTGTGTATTAGCATAGTAATGGTGGAGAGGAAAGTAAATTAGGAGGAAGGAGAATGTAGATCGATGAAAAGCAACATAAATGAAGAAGGTGAAGAATGGTAAGCAGGGATGTAGTCCCAAAAAATGTGACAGAGCTGTAGGTGGCATAGGGGGCGCTGACAGTGTAGGATACAGCAAAGATGTGGGTGGATAGAACCATTTTTAAAGGCAAGGTTATGAAAATTAGGGTTTTGGCTATGCAAAACAGGGTAAGTGGTGCTGCACAACTTATATGTTCATTGTAAAAAATTACAATATGCCGACCGAGTGTATCAAATTTATCATTTAAAATACACAAAAAATTCAACATTTTCCCTTTTATTTATTGGTCTATAAGAGAAAGTGACTTTGATGGCTGGAACAACCAAATATCATTTCCAAACATTACGCCCAATAAAAAAAATAAAAAATAATATAGATATATATATATATATATATATATATATATATATATATATATATACATTATCAAGGGTGGATCACTCACTACTAGAGATGAGCGCAACTAGAGCATGCTAGAGTCCGTTCATTTGATTACCAGTGGCTGAAAAGTTGGATGCAGCCCTAGGGAGTCCGGGAAAACATGGATCCAGCCTATGGCTGTATTTATGTTTTTCCAGATTCCTTAGGACTGCATCGAACTGGTATTCAAATGCCGAACAATTAGACTTGAGCAAGTTCCAACTGCACACATGTCTACTCAATACAAAAATCCATCTCCCCAAAATACACCATAGCAGGGTTTATGTTGTATTCTTCTGTTTTTCATCTTTGGGTGGTGCCTGGTGGTGGTTATATGACTTGTTCTTTCGTGTTCTTTCTGCTTTTTTCATGTTTTTACACATATGTCTTCTATCGACACAACCAACCTTCTATATTTTCCTGTCTGAAATGTGGGAATCTTGGGAAGAAGAATATATCTTATTATTACACATGGCTTTGTACAATAGACATCCAGTATTAATGTCACTTGTGAGTTTTCTGTATGTGACCTCTTATATATATACTGTGATGCAGGTACTGTATGTTACATCTTATCTAAAATATTCTATCACCAGTCATATGACCAAGGCAGTACATTACTGTAGGAGACTAAATCATCTCATCTAGTCCATTCACTAGTAACTTGTGGCACACATGTAGCAGAGGCAAATTTGTCATTTTTTTCCCTTTGTGGCTGAATTATTCTATTTTTATACCTTGACTTAAAGTGGTTATTCCACAACAAACCCAGGATGAGGGGTAAATATATTATAGCTGGGGAACTTAATCTGATGACTAGATTGGGGGTCCTGAGCCCCCCTATCCTTTGCCCAGTCCCAGTAAGGAGGTATGGCATATATGTATGTACCCTGCTGCTCTATTCATTTCTATAGGGATGACAGGAACAGGAGAGCGATGTAGTCAGGTGCTTCTTTACCCCAGAAAAACAGTTGTAAAATCTTGGCCACTGGGTGGCTCATTTCTCTACAGTCTGCTGTCCACTGCCTGTTGTTAGGGGAAATCTGTCTAAAGTAACAGTAACAGCAGGACAGATACAAGTGGAGATATAAATAAAAAAAGCTACATGCCTGCTAACTGTATCCATTCTTCAATGTCGAAAAAAGGTAAATCAAGGCTTCCCTATCAGCCGCTGTTTCCGTGCCTAGGGTAACCCCTTCCTTGCTGTGCTGCTGCTGTGTGGACACCGTGCTGCCTCCTGTATCCTATCTTCCCTCTCTTTAGTCTGTAGGATTGTTTTCTCTGCGCAGTGTAACCGAATTTCTTCTCTTTCTTTATTTGCTTCTCACATTGCACCATGCTAAACCAGTGCACCCTTCTCATGTCATCTAGTAGTAGTGTAATGTCTACATCAACCCAGCCTGATTAGTGCACTCTGCCATGGCATTGCAGAGAGGAGTAGGTGCTGTGCTGTGATTGGGCAGATAACTAAGGGAGGAAATCCTATGTGTGCACTGTAGCCTAGCTTCAGTCCCACCCTCTGAGATGGAGAGAGTAAGCTGGACGCCATGGAGGGGGGCTCTAATAACAAAGATTAATAACATTGTGCATTGAGGAGGAATAGGGGTCTCAGGTCCTCCATTCACGTCCCCGTCTATAATAAATTGTATCAAATGACAAACTCCTCGCTGCTTCATCTGGGCCATCAGAATATCATCAAAAGACATTAGCAAAGGGGTTGTACCCAAAAACCAGAGCGCCATCCGTGCCAACCATATGTAATCTTTTTATACAGCATACCGTAAAGTGACATTGACAAACTGCCCCTCCTCCATCATTAGAGATCACGACTCTTCATCCCTTTAAATAACTTTGTGTATGTCGTGTACATGGGTCGTCTTATATATTTTCTACTTATATATATATAAATATATCTATACAAATATATGTTTAACAAGAAATACGACAATTGCATGGTAAGATATTGTCATAGGAGCTGGCTACTTGGAAATAATCTATAAGTGTTATTAGTTACTTATCCAATCTATTATGTAACGGTATGGTTTAATTTCAGGGTCTTTGTATGTTCCATGCGTCCTGACATCTTCTTATTCCATGGCTGTATATACAGTTACATCTATATAGGCACTTTAAGGCTGTAAAAGATGTATGATTGACATTTCTTAGATGATATTAGAGTTATAACACTCATTTTATTCAGAATTATGTCATTCGTTCAGTTCATCACAAACAAAATAAAAATAATAATAATAATAATAATTGCCAAGAGGTGACCAAAATATTACACACTGACGACTTATTTTGGTCGGAAATATAAAGTTTTGTCTTTCCTAACATGCACTAAAATATCTATGAATGTAACCATTTGCTTACATAAATAAAAGCTGAAGATATATGGTTCATAACTTTTTTCTGTCCTTGTGGGGTTATTACGCTTACAGGCTCAACGGCGAGAGCATTCGAGGGTTTTATAATTCCATATCTGGATAAACCAAATCTAGGTTACCAACATTTCCCATTGGAAATTGGGAAATTTAAAGGGGAACTCCAGGTAGAGGTTAAAAAAATGAAACTTCTGCAGAAGCATATAGCATTGCTTACCTATCCCAGTTTTGAAACTACCAAAAATCTATTTGTTTGGGGAGGGGGGGGGCGTTGTTCTGTATTGTGTTTCTGTCCTTCCTGGTTGACCAGTTCCCAGAATGCAATGCTTTCCCTCAGCTGATCATCACAGTCCCCCACCCTTCGCAATCAGTAAAATTAGTGCTGCACCTGCTTCTGGCCATTCAGAGATGGTGGATCACTGAGGGGTTTGGGGGATCCAGCCAAGCCTCCAGTAACATCACACCCTGCCCCCTGTCTGCATCATCAGCCTGTGCTCGGCAAACACACACAATGTGAGACAGAGGCATGGAAGATTGTCTCCTAAGGTGGGAGAGAAGAGGAAGCAGGAGACAATGTGGCACAGAGGCCATTTTTCTTCACTTCCTGGATTTCTATCAGCTACCAGTGTGGCAGAACCGTACAGATACGGTAATACATTGTATAGTCACATCTATATAACTTTTAATATACTTTTAATAGAAAACAAGTTTTTCTTATCCGGAGTTCCCCTGCGTTCACACCTACAGGATCCGCAGCAGATTTGATGCTGTGTTCAGTTAGGTAAATGAAATCTGCTGCAGATCTGCAGCAAAAAATCAGCAGCGGATCTGGTGAGTGTGAACATACCCTTAAACTTACATCTGCTTTTAGAGCAGAGTGGTGGTTGGTAACCTAGACAATGAGCAGTCAAGAGCAGCATATCAGGAAAAAAAGGCAAGTTTGCTAAATGATTGACTTTTTCTTGATGAGCCCTATAAGTTTATGTATGTAAGTTGAGATTGGAATACCCCTTTAACTTTTACCTGGAAGAACATCATACACTTGTGGGACTACATACATTACACACTTGCTTATAGACTCAGTATTAATGCCATGTGATTTATTATTTACCAACTACTAGCCACATTTGTCCCCTGACGAAATCCTAATCAGGAATGGAAACACGTTGGGTCATAAAATTTAAAGGGGACTTTGGGCAGCCTTGTTAGAAAAAAAAAATCCAAACATTTCATGGTTGTTACCTATATCCCCCCTTGACACTCTTCATGTGGTTTTACAGTAGTGCCGCTCCTCTGATGCAGTTTTCTGCCTGTTCCATCTCTCTTGCGGTTCCTCTTCTCCCGTCCTGCTATTAGATGACATTTCCTAGTAGTCTTTTGCGGTGCACGCTCAAAACGACCAGTTTTTCCAATCCCATAACCGAGGATGATTTTATTTGAATCACTAACAACTTTTCTATGAATATTTAATGTTGTATAATTAGATCCCGCCACAGGCTACGCCTTATAACATAGGAGGTGCCACAGCTAGTAACTGCAGGTCTGGCTGCTGAAAAACAGCTGATACTGCAATGAAGAAGCCCTAGAAAAGTCCTGAGGATGCCCTCTTATTGTGTTGGTACTAAAGATAGACAATCAATGTAACATCTTGAAAAGCTCTTTAAAACTTTTAAAGGGGTTCTCTGGTGATATTTATTTATTTATTTTCGTTCTGGTATGAGAAAGTTATAAAGATTTGTATTCTACTTATATTTGAAAATCTCAAGTCTTCCAGTACTTATCAGCTGCAGTATGTCCTGCAGGAAGTGGTATATTCTTTCCAGCCTGACACAGTGCTCTCTGCTGCCACTTCTGTCCATGTCAGGAACTGTCCAGAGTAGGAGAGGTTTTCTATGGGGATTTGCTGCTGCTCTGGACAGTTCCTGACATGGACAGAGGTGGCAGCGGAGAGCACTGTGTCAGACTGGAAAGAATACATCACTTCCTGTAGGACATACAGCAGCTAGCAGGAAGCCAATACTGGCTGGCAGGACCTAATAATCTCCTAGACTCGCCATGGCCTTCTGCAGATTCTCCCTACAGTGCTAGTGCAGTGCATTATACCAGTAATCTACTCAACGTTCCCTTGTGGGACTAGTAAAAAGTTTTTAAAAAGAAATAAAGCATAAAAATAAAGTAAAAATAACTCCCCCTAAACAAATGATAAAGAAAACATATATTTGGTACTGTCATGTTTATAAATAAAATAAAAATGTTCAAAAAGTCTACCAAAATGATACAAAGCAAACTTTCATATTTATCGCTTTTTTAAGATGCCCCCCCCCCCCCCCCAAAGTGAAGGGGCAAAGGCAGTGCGACTTAGGGTATGTTTACGTCGAGTAAAATAGGCGTAATACCGACGCGGAACTCTCTGCCGCGGAATTACACCTGCCTCAGTGTGTAATAACATCTCAATGTAAGAGCGCACGCTCCTCCGCAGCCACCGCTTTCCACTCAAAGAGGTGACATGTCACTTCTTTGAGCGGAGAGCGGCGGCTGCGTAGGAGCGCACGCTCTCCCACTGAGATAATATGACACTCTGAGGCAGGTGTAATTCCGCAGCAAAGATTCCGCGGCGGAACTCCGCCTATTTTACTCAATGTAAACATACCCTAATAAAGTGAATGTATTGTTTCCTATGGGTTGTTTTCAGCAGTGCATTGTCAACTGCCCACCTATAGCCCATGAAGGGTTAACTCCTTGGCACTACTGCTCCCAGAACAACCTCAGCAATTTGATACAGGAGCCCACCGATAACAAATACAGTGCATTTTGCCCATAGCAAAAGTGAAGGTAACAGGTGTGGCTTTTAAAGGGTTTTCAGGCAAAACTGACTGATGAACTATCCACAGGATAGCTCATCATAAACTGATCAGCAGGTTGCCAACATCCAGCACCCCTCACTGATGAGCTGTCCTGCACTGCACTACCCAGAGAGCACAGTTTGTCTCTGTTCATTGTTTAGCAGTGATGACCTGTAATTGCAGCTCAGCTTCTATTGACTTGAATGGGACCTGAACTGCAGTTACAGTTACACCGCTACACAATGGAGGCAAACTCCCTTCACTTTGTAGTGTGACTTCAAACTGTTTTTTTTTCTGTTTTCCTCCTCTTAAACTTGGGTGCGTCTTATCATCAGGTGCGTATTACAAAGTGAAAAATACAGTATAATTTTTCTGTAAAAAAATTATCCGCACTCGACCCATCAGGCAAAGAATAAAAAAAAGATTGTGGGTCTTGGAATAGTGCAAATAATAAACCATATATAAACTTATATCAATGTGATATTGCTGTAAGTGTACCGACCCAGAGAATAACATTATAATAGAACTTTATAACCCTTTATGTACTGCAGTGTGTAAGTCACCCAGTGTTCACTTACATGCTGCAACATAAAAATGGGCTAATAAGCAGAGGACAAGGAGATCTCTGCTTCACTGCTCTGATAATTCCTGACCTCTTTTCTCCAGAGCTCCATGCATAGGTCAGGGGTTATCAGTGCAGTAGCAGTGAAGCAGAGATCTTGTTTCCCTTTTTAACTCTTTTTTTTTGTGTGTGTGTGTGTGTTGCAGCATATAAGTGAGTGAACACTGGGTCACTTAATCACTGCAGTAGATAAGGGGTTAAGCAGAAGGTAGTCTGCTCCTGCACCTACCCCTGCCCCCCTCTGAACTGCCACGGTCCCGGGTGCGGCATGTAGCCCAGAACCATGGCTATTAGTGGGTACGGTCTGATCGCCAAGTTGACAGCTGCCTCTGAAAACTGACTGCAGCCAATTCCCTGGTGTCTAGTGGGTTATAGTCACAGAGGGTGATCCTTCCATCCTGCACAGGCCTCGGTCTGCGCCGTAATGGCGCTGATCCGACTTGGCACTCGATTGCTTTCGGCGGCAGCAGCTGAAAGCAATCCAGCGCCTATCTCATTGATCTATGCAGTATAACTATACTGCGTAGATCTCAATGAGAGATCAGTGTACTTATACTAGAAGTTCCCCAGGGGGAATAACCCTAACCCCAGGGGGAATAACCCTAACCCCAGGGGGGCTTCTAGTATAAGTGTAAAAAAATAAAAATAAAGTGTTAATATTAATAAAAAGCCCCCTCCCCTAATAAAAGTTTGAATCACCCCCTTTTCCCATGTTATGAATTAAAATAAATAAACTAACATGTTTGGTATCGCCGCGTGCATAATTGCATCCTTAGACCCTACACCCTCAGTAAGGGCCACGCTATTGACGTAACAAAATTTTACCAGCATCTAGAGGACTCGATAATAATATTATATCTTGTACAAATGAAATGATGAAAAGTCCCAGCATGCACTAATGTAAAAACGACATGAATTCCACCATCCAATATAAAGATCACTAGAGAGGAGAGAACACTTCATTCACTTTAGCTAATGGTCTCATTAGGCTCCGAGCAGCGGATGAAACTCTGATATTTCACAAGAGGCGATCGCTTGTTATATGCAATGTCATGTCTGCCCTGCCGGTGGATGACCTTGGCCTTATTGGCTGACCCTGAGCCTTCCATTGCTTTTTCCAGGCGCCCATATTGGCAGCATGTGACATTTGCTATAATCATTATTAGATCAATGCTTACGGCTGGTTTGTTGCTGTTCATGCTGATTTGCAGACAGCGGTCAATTAAATATCAATTTTCTATTGCTATATTTAGCAGGCCGCCTGCTGCCGTCCAGAATAGGAGGTTAATGAATCCATTGGGGGGAAAAAAAATTACATTAACCGAAATAGAAAAATGGAAAGCGATATTTCTGTCGTCTATTCTGTGTGGGGGGGGGGGGGGGGGGAGGGGAGGGGGGGCACCTTTTGGAAATATTAATCCTTGGAAGTTCAAGGGAAACATTTGGGGGATCCATTATCTGCTCGACAGAAGTTTCTGCCTTCGGGCTCGTTTCGAGTAATTTATAATCGAAGACAAAAGATGGCTGTTAATGTTGCCGTGGAAACAATGACGTCTTTATGAATAAATCAGAGAGCCAAAAACACCACATGTACACTGTAAACAGTATAATCACTCCATAGCAAGATACAGACTATCTGGTCTGCAGTCATCTGCACTTAAAGGGCTTATCCTACAATCAAAAGTTCATAAGATGGGGGATAACTAGTTGGTCCATGGGGGGTCCGACTGCAGTGACGCCCACTGTCCAATCAGGAGAACAGGGTGAAATGGCCACTGTTCAGATGTCTCATAGTGAACAAATGGCTATATAGTATGTTCCTTTAATTCATAAGGACATTTCACCTCCGTTCTCGTGAAGGTAGGACCCCCATCAATCAGCTAGTTATCACCTATTCTTAGGGTATGTGCACACTACGGAATCCCGCGGATTCCGCAGCTCACACCCACTTGCGGACGCACTCTGCTGCTCCCATAGACTCCATTCTATGGTTTGCCAGATTCCACCGTCTCGATTCCTGAAGAATGAGCGGGTTCATTCTTTGGGTGGACGGCAGAATCTGACAAACCATAGAATGGAGTCCATGGGAGCAGCAGAGATGCGCACAGCCGCCTGCGTCCACGTGCTGAAGCGAGCTGCGGAATCAGTGACGGGGATTCCGTAGTGTGCACATACCCTTAGTCCTGAAAAAGCCCCATACTCATAGTAAAAGGATTGGGGGTCCGCCAAGTTTTTGTCTGATTCTGGTGGATTTGACAGCAGGAAAAGCATTAAAGAAAGATGAAACCAGACGTGTACACAATGGCGAAGGGGGAAACAGTTAGACAGGGAATACCTCCCTCATATACCTCAACTGTCCTTTCTCACTTATAGCTCCAGTGTCGGCACACCTGACTGTGTACCCAACTGTATCCAATCCTGTATGTGTGTCATAATGTATGTATGTGTATTCATATATACTGTATACTGTATGTGTGTATACAGCGTGTGTCGCAGTGTATGCATGTGTGATCATATATACTGTATATGTGTGTATACAATATGTGTGTCACAGTGTATGTATGTGTATTTATATATACTGTATTTGTCTGTGTATACAGCATATGTGTCACAGTGAATGCATGTGTATTCATATATACTGTATATGTGTGTATACAGCGCGTGTAGTGTATATGTATTCATATATACTGTATATGTGTGTATACAGCGCGTGTAGTGTATATGTATTCATATATACTGTATATGTTTGTGTGTGTATGCAGAATGTGTATGTCACAGTGTATGTATATTCATACTGTATATACTGTATATGTGTGTCAGAGTGTATGTATTTTTTCAACCCACTCCTGGGTTTGGTTGAAAAAAGACTGACAGAAATACTATGTCTGAACATAGCCTATACTGTATGTGTATGTGTATGCAGCATGTGTGTCACAATGTATGTACTATATGCGTATTATAATATACTGTTTGTGTGCGTATGTGTGTGTATATACACAAAGTGTACACAATGTATGTGCTATATTTGTATTATTATATACTGTATGTGTGTGTGTGTATACAGCATGTGTGTCACAATGTAGACACTATATAGGGGGAGATTTATCAAACATGGTGTAAAGTGACACTGGCTCAGTTGCCCCTAGCAACCAATCAGATTCCATTTTTCATTCCTTACAGACTCTTTGGAAAATGAAAGGTGGAATCTGATTGGTTGCTAGGGGCAACTGAGCCAGTTTCACTTTACACCATGGTTGATAAATCTCCTCCTTTATGTGTATTATTATACACTGTTTATGTGGGTGTATACAGCATGTGTGGGTCACAGTGGGGGTTAATCAGATAGAGAAAACTTTAAATTGTTGCTGGTACAGCAATAAAGAGGCTATGCTTACCTCTCCCCACTCCCCCCGGTGTCCTCCTACAGGTTTCCGGTGTCCCCCAGAGACCATTCCGCCTCCGCTTTTGAAACATCCTCAGCCAATCACTGGCCACGGTGGGACGGTGCGTCACCACACTAGCACAATATGTGAAGCTTTATTGCAAAACATCAATATTTTAAGTGAATTGTCATACATAGAAGAACACATCAAAATTCTAAACGACCATTTCAAGAATTTTGAAATGTTCATGGAGTTATGAGCATTTCCTTAGCAGATGGGAACATATTTCGTCCAAATTAGTCTACTTATTGTAATTGGAGGAGTTTTAATGCCTGTAACTATGGGAGGGCCCTGGGGTGTATGCCATGCCAGCCTTCTCTCTTCATGGCTGCTTTAATAAGCTTCATCCTCTCTATAGTCCCACTCATAGTTCTATCTCTTTTCATTAGACCGGTCGTAATGTCACAGAAGGTCAAACACTCATTTAGTGCTTAGATCCACTCCCGTAATTTTTTTAACTTGTATGAAATCAAACACTAATTTATGATATCGCCTATCTGGACTTCAGCAAAGCCTTTGATACAGTTCCCCATAAAGAGCTGAAGTTGGTCTTAGTCCCTGGATAGTTCAGTGGATTTGTGGTTGGCTGAAGGATAGATATCAGAGGGTTGTTAGTAATGGTGGATATTCCGAGCAGAGACTGGTTACAAGTGATGGCCACAAGGATCTGTTCTGGGTCCTGTTCTTTTTAATATGTTTGTAAGTGACATAGGAGGTTTGGTAGGTAAAGATAGTGACAGGAGAAGGGTTGGTAGGTAAGGATAGTGACATAGGAGAATGTTTGGTAGGTAAGGATAGTGACATAGGAGAAGGTTTGGTAGGTAAGGTTAGTGACATAGGAGAAGGTTTGGTAGGTAAGGTTAGTGACATAGGAGAAGGTTTGGTAGGTGAGGTTAGTGACATAGGGGAAGGTTTGGTTGTTAAGGATAGTGACATAGGAGAAGGTTTGGTAGGTAAGGTTAGTGACATAGGAGAAGGGTTAGTAGGTAAGGTTAGTGACATAGGAGAAGGGTTGGTAGGTAAGGATAATGACATATTAGAAGGTTTGTTAGGTAAGGACAGTGACATAGGAGAAGGTTTGGTAGGTAAGGATAGTGACATAGGAGAAGGTTTGGTAGGTAAGGATAGTGACATAGGAGAAGGTTTGGTAGGTAAGGATAGTGACATAGGAGAAGGGTTGGTGGGTAAGGATAGTGACATAGGAGAAGGTTTGGTAGGTAAGGTTAGTGACAGGAGAAGGTTTGGTAGGTAAGGATAGTGACATAGGAGAAGGTTTGGTAGGTAAGGATAGTGACATAGGAGAATGTTTGGTAAGTAAGGATAGTGACATAGGGGAAGGTTTGGTAGGTAAGGTTAGTGATATAGGAGAAGGTTTGGTAGGTACGGATAGTGACATAGGAGAAGGTTTGGTAGGTAAGGATAGTGACATAGGAGAAGGTTTGGTAGGTAAGGATAGTGACATAGGAGAAGGTTTGGTAGGTAAGGTTAGTGATATAGGAGAAGGTTTGGTAGGTACGGATAGTGACATAGGAGAAGGTTTGGTAGGTAAGGATAGTGACATAGGAGAAGGTTTGGTAGGTAAGGATAGTGACATAGGAGAAGGTTTGGTAGGTAAGGATAGTGATATAGGAGAAGGTTTGGTAGGTAAGGTTAGTGACATAGGAGAAGATTTGATAAGTAAAATGTCTGCTGATGACACAATGTGTGCAATAGGGTTGATATTCCTGGAGGTGTCAGTAATATGGAAAATGATTTAGCTTTGCTAGATAAGTGGTCCAAACAATGGAAATTGAAGTTCAATGTTTCCAAATGTAAAATAATGCACTTGGGGAGGAGGAATCCTCTATCCGAGTATCACATCGGCAGTACTGTGTTGGCAAAGACTTCAGTAGAGAGGGATTTAGGGGTAGTAATTTCTGACAACTTTAAAATGAGTGATCAGTACAACCAGGCGGTGGGGAAAGCAAATCGTATGCTGGGGCGTATAGCTAGAGGTATAACCAGTAGGAAGAGGGAGATCTTGATCCCGCTGTATAGAGCTCTAGTGAGACGACATCTAGAATACTGTGTCCATTTCTTGAGATAATCCTAGCCCGGAGTTCTCCTTTAACATAAGACTTTTTTTATCAGTATTGTTTGCAGCAAATTCAGTATATAAAGTAAGTTACAGTGAAATAAAGCTTAGTGTCCAGAAAGCCCAATGCTTGCTATCTGCTTTTTATAGAGTCTATATAAATACACATCATGCCCTCCGCTTCAGTTCACTGAGCCACAGAATTAAAGCTAAGTCTTCCCTGACTCTGGGAATTCTCTGCAGTCTAATCTGTTTTTTTTTTTTTGTTTACTGAAAATTATGTAATATGAGTAAAAGCAGCCGACCCACTTCTTTTATAGAGAATATTACTATCAATACCATAGCTCCTAAATCTTACCCAATTTCTTCTCATTACAGTAACCACAGGACAGTGTCACACAGTGACGTACCTCCTGCAGGCTCCATTTCTCCCATGCTGAGACCCCCTGATCAGATGTTGGCATCACTCACAGAACAAACGTTCAGATTCCCCCAGGTAATCTATTACCAATAAATTGGAGCATCTTTACTTCTAAAGGGCCGAACGCTGGGTTGTTCTTTTTTGCTATAGGCAGTTTTACGTACCTAATACAGTATATTCGGTTAATCATCTGAAATTTCCATGTTTATTGAGGAAAAACTATCCATCTGTGAAATGTGCAGAGTGCAATGTGTTTGCAAATACTTCAGAAGAGAAGGATTTAGGGGTAGTGATTTCTGACATAAAATGAGTCACCAATACAACCAGGTGGTAGGGAAAGCAAATTGTATGCTGGGTTGTATAGCTAGAGGTATAACCAATAGGAAGAAGGAGATTGTGATCCCGCTGTATAGAGCTTTGGTGAGGCCACATCTGGAATACTGTGCCCAGTTCTGGAGACCTCTCCTACAAAAGATACTGATATAATAGAACGGGTCCAAAGAGAGACTACAAAATGGTGGAGGGTGTGAGGGATAAAACATCATTAAAGACTTAACCTTTAAATATGTTAAAGATCTAAATAAGGTTCAGGAGGGAAGGGACAACACAAGAACGAGGGTACACAATTTGGAAGTAGTTAGGGCAAAATTCAAAGCAACAGAAGAAAATATTACTTTACTGTAAGATAAGTAAATGCTTGAAACAAACAATGCAGACCAGCAGATGTGGTAGGTAAATAACTAAATGTAAACCTGCCTGAAATAAACATATATCTATCCTAAGATAATAAGAAAAGAAAATACTAAAAGGGCGGACTAGATGGACCTAGTGGTCTTTTTCTATGGCCATCTCTTAATGGGGTTACCTTCTGCTGGACCTATGGTCATCTCCTATTGTGGGTGTCTTCTGCTGGACCTATAGTTGTCTCCTAATGGAGTTGTCTTCTGCTTGACCTATGTTCATCTCCTAATGGAGTTGTCTTCTGCTCGAACTATGGTCATCTCCTAATGTGGGTGTCTTCTGCTGGACCTTTGGTCATCTCCTAATGTGGGTGTCTTCTGCTGGACCTATGATCATCTCCTAATGGGGGTGTCTTCTGCTGGATCTATGGTCATCTCCTAATGTGGGTGTCTTCTTCTGAACCTATGGTCATTTCCTAATGGGGGTGTCTTCTTCTGGATCTATGGTCATCTCCTAATGTGGGTGTCTTCTGCTGAACCTATGGTCATCTCGTAATGGGGGTGTCTTCTGCTGGACCTATGGTCATCTCCTAATGGGGGTGTCTTCTGCTGGATCTATGGTCATCTTCTATTGTGGGTGTCTTCTGCTGGGCCTATAGTCATCTCTTAATGGAGTTGTCTTCTGCTTGACCTATGGTCAATCTCCTAATGCAGTGGTCTTCTGCTGGACCTACTGTATGGTCATCTCCTAATGGGGTTGTTTTCTGCTGGACCTAGGGTCAACTCCTAATGGGGGTGTCTTCTGCTGGATCTATGGTCATCTTCTATTGTAGGTGTCTTCTGCTGGAGCTATGGTCATCTCCTAATAGGGGTGTCTTCTGCTGAACCTTTGGACCTTATGGTTACTACAAGCAATACATTTTGCTTGTTTTTTTTTTCAGGCAGTTCTTAAGTTTACATCTCTTTTAGACTTCCTTATTTTATGTTATTTTTTTTAACCACTCGAAACACCTACAAGACGCTTCTATAACTTAGGGAAAACTAGCAATTATGATCTTATGGAAGGAAAACTAAAGGATAATCCGGAATTGTTTCAGGATTTAATTGCTACATTAAAGCTCATGTTAAACTCTGCTCACAAGTGAGGCCACCGTGTGACTTGCTGATCTTTCCCATTTTTTATTTTTTTTTCCGAAAAAGAAATTGGATGAAAGAATTACTTTTGCATATTTCATATCGCCGGGATAATTTGTCTTTGATAATTATACAGTTGATCACAAATTGTCTAAACCTGCAATTACATTTTTAATGCTATTTAAATTTTTATAAAGTCCAATTACTTTCTTTATTCCCCCATCAAAATGAGAGTAAGAGGGAAAAACGTCAACCAAAGCAAAGCAATTGCCGTACATTAAAGTCGTCTTTGGAGCTGTTCATCCTCATTATTTGTGGACAGAACATTTCCACAGAAATTTGCATATATGTAAAGCTGCGTAATGAAGTACAGCTGTGGAGCACCTGTTGGTAGCAACTTGTCAAAGCTTAGAGCCAATGTAAGACTAGATAAAAATATCATCTAACAACTTTAAATGACATCTCACTACCCAGACAGTAAGAGCTATGAGCTAGTAATGATTAGAAGAATATTCCAAGTCCAGACCTATAGTCACAGCCAAAAGCTGTGTGGAAAGTTTTTGAGCCTTTTTCCCCTTTTGGACTTTTATATAACTGTATTTTTTTTAAAAAAAATCTAATCAACTGGTGTCAGAAAGTTATAAAGATTTGTAATTTACTTCTATTTAAAAATCTCAAGTCTTTCAGTACTTATCAGCGGCTGTATGCCCTGCAGGAAGTGGTGTATTCTTTCCAGTGTGACACAATGCTCTCTGCTGCCACCTCTGTCCATGTCAGGAACTGTCTAGGTCAGGAGAGGTTTTCTATCGGGATTTGCAACTGCTCTGGACAGTTCCTGACATGGACAGAGGTGACAGCAGAGAGCACTGTGCCAGACTGGAAGACTGGAAATTTTTAAATAGAAGTCAATTACAAATCTGTAGAAATTTCTGAAACTAGTTGATTTCAAAACATTTTTTCCCCACCGGACAGACAGACTGAAGTGCCCTATAAGCATCTTCTAAGCCAGAAATGTGAAGTTCTGTCTCACCGGGACAGAGAGAAAGACCCCCACCTCTACCACAATCAACTCAACAGCTTTCCTACAGTTAGTCACCATCGCCAACACCCTCCCCCCTGGACAATGGCGGCTGTGTCTCAGTGTGGCAGTGGCTGGCACCATCCCGGGACTGTAGTGCCCTGGGTATGTGTATGTGTATGGGGGGGGACATACAGGATTCATGGGGCTCCATGCAGTTTTTGCTGTGGGGCCCAATGAATTTTACCTACACCCCTGGGTTCTGGGGTTGGCAACCTTCTCTTTTGGCTTTTGGGTTTAAATTCAAATTCTACATACATAGTTGCCAACAGTCCCGATTCTGCCATGATTGTCCCGATTCTGAGGAGACTGTCCCAGCAAAACCATGTCCCTGGTATGTCCCGGGAAACTCTACCCCCGCTGCGGGAAGCCCCTCCCCTTCCAGTGCGAGTAATATCACTCAAGCAGAGCAGGGAGAGGAGTCCCTGGGGGACTAGAGGAACCATACAGGTGAGGTAAGTATAGCTTTTTTTTTGTTTAAATACAGATGAAGGGACAAGAGGATGCTGAAGGGGTACTGTTATGATGATGATGAAGGGACAGGAGGAGGATAAAGGGGAAGTAGTATGATGATAGAGGGGCAGGAGGATGAGAGGGGTAGTACTATGATGATGGAAGGGCAGGAGCATGAAGGCGGTGGAAGGAGGATTACAGGGGTAGTACTATGATGATGGAAGGGCAGGAGGATGAAGGGGGTAGTAGTATGACAATGGAGGGGCAGGAGGATGATGAGGGGGTAGTAATATGATGGAGGGACAGGAGGATGAAGGGGGTAGTAGTATGATGATGATGGAGAAGCAGTAGGATGAAGGGGGTAGTAGTATGATGAGATGGGGTGCAGCTGCATCATATGGGTACAAACTACCAGTATGTAGAGTCAGTCAGTAGAATGCTATCTCTGAGTCTCAGCCTGCTCTGAGTGGGGTGTGTAATATACTGGGGACCTAATACTGGGGTGTGTAATATACTGAGGACCTAATACTGGGGCGTGTAATGCTCCTTTTGAGTTGTTCTGACTGTAAATTCTAACTGGAATATTTTGAACCCACACCCATGATAGGCCACACCCCACCGAGACCACACCCACAATAAGCCACATCCCTTTTTAATGTTAAAGTGTCCCTGGAAAAAAAATTCAAATGTTGGCAATTATGTACATATAGTACTTTGCATTCTAGTTATAAATCATAGACCCCTGCAAGATAATAGTAGATGATATAGATAAAGTCCATAAGGTTCAGGGTTACTTGTGCGTATGGTTTGGGTTTGGTTATGTCAAATTGGTTGTATATGTAAATGTAATTTATGTAACGTTTATATTTACGTAGGAGATATGTTGCCTATATACAGTATATACAGTATAATAACCAATGGGTATGGTGATTTCTTCTTTGGTATAGATGACATTTATCTATATTGTTGTGGATTCTGTATGAGCCCATATTGATGTCACTTGTGAGCGATGGATGATGGCATACTGTCACATTGTTATTAGGAGGCCCCACTGAGAAACGATCAGATTTGAAATGACGAGTAATATGGTGCAAAAACATTGGCAGCGGAATAGAAAGACAAAATGTCATGTAATAGCTCTATATAGCCTCATGCACATAAACATATTACACAACGATGTGACCTTTCGTCCTACAGTATACTCTACCAATGCGGGTCTCTCTGTGCATTTATATTTTATTTTTTTTATTATGGATTTGTATAAAGCACAGGTTATAATGAAATCATAAAAGCATTGCTAGTAGAGCATAAACCCATAGAATTGCAGTAACCTGGGGTTGCTAGGTGGTGCCAGCAGTAGGCTAGGTGGTGGTGTTTTGAGTGGGCACTTGTAACGGTGGCGAGGAGTGGTGATGCCCACCCTCAGGTATACTAGCACTAGGATTTGTACAGGTAGCACTGGATGTGTGTGGGTGCAGGTGCGGAGAAACAATTGTGCACAGCACTTAACCTGGATAAGACTTTACAGTACAATACAGTTTATGGCTGGGTTCACACAATGTCTTTTTTTGGCCCTTCAACGACCGTCTTTATGGATGTCCATCGTTTTGAGATCAAATAACTTCCATTATTTTAAAATAATAATCTGTAATTTCAAAATAATGGATGTTATTACACCTCAAAATGACGGACGTCCACAAAGATGGACGTCGAATGGCCCAAAAAAGACATGGACCTAGCCTAAGATGGAATGGGCGCAAAAGATAATCACATAAATAGTGAACAATGTACTTTCTCCTGATGGTTGGCTTAGGTGCGTGTATTGAAGGAAGTAGGTAGAAGGTGTTACTTAGGTTGGTAAGGTTCAGGGGCTGTCTCTGGGCCTTGCCTGGTAGTGCAGAACTCTGCCAGAACAACATGTAGTGTGTGACTTACGGTGTAGAATGCCGTACTCACGATTAAGACTGAGAAGAAAAAAGAAGAAGATGACCGCCTTATGTCTGAAGACCCCACAGAGTATCAGGTCTGGTAGTATGAGTCCCAGGGTTGAACAACTGGGTGTAGTTAACCCCTCCAGGTTCCCTGAGGAGGTTGAGCAGGTTTCAATAGAGTCCGTCAGCTTAGGCACTTTGCTCTACCGCAGACTAATCCCAGTTCTGGATTGTCCTAACTGTAGAATAGGTTATCCCTGGCGTAGGCAAGGTGTTCCCAGGTGACAGTTACCCCACCTTTGGGTTTAGCACTGCATAGCTCTCTCAAACTACACCAAACTACACCAACTTATACAACATCCTCCCACCAGGAACTAGCTACCCTATATAGGGGTGACTGGGACTACGCTCCTATTGGTGTGGAAAGTACTAGAACAAAAAGAGGTGTAAGTGTCTCATAGGTAGAGAAGTGTGAGGCACCTAAGCCAGTGATTGGACAAGATAGAACACACAGTTAACCCTTTAGACCTTCAGCTGTGCAGTGAGAATAGATGAGAGTAAGACACAAAGTGGTGATGGCACCATGATGGGTGCAAAATGGCATCCATCATCCCAGAGAGTGACACCTGATAGGGATAGCTGTCCACAGGTGGACAGATGGAGACCTAGTGGCACACCTCTACTGGGACACTACAGAATGAGTTATGTTTAGTTCAGGGTGTGAAGGGGGGATATATGACTTGAAGGAACATCAAAGTGAGACCTCCCGTGTCATGAACACCCTGTATTAGATATAACAAAAGTGAATCAGGTTTGCTTGGAGTATGCCTTTTGAAAATATTTGACATACAGTATATATATTTTTTTATTATTATAAGGCTATGTTCACACTGCGTACGATTCCGTCCGCAGTTCTTACGCAGCCGTACATGTGCGGCTGAAACTACGGGCGTGGGAAAAATCGACATACGGCCGTATGTGTACGAACCGCGAACATACGCCCATAGTAGAGTTATGCTTCCCTAGCTTGTTTTGAAGCGATCTGAAACAGGTCATTTACTTGGAAATCTTCGCCCAGCCCCGTAAACCACACAGAACCTTTTGGATCGAAAAATCAAGTTCAATTTGGCTGAAATAAGTACTTCGTACGGGACCGCATGGAAATCCACGGCCGTGAGTTTCAACATTTCCATCCTCAAGCAATGGTCTTGTTCATTTTTCACGGCGCCGTATACGATCCGGCCGTAAGCTCATACGTAGTGTGCACTGTGCGGGCGTATATCGTATACTTTCAAGCGAACGCATCAACCTCAAAACTACGTGCGTATATTGGTGGTTCACTCTACGGATGGATTCATACGCAGTGTGAACATAGCCTAAAAGTGGACACGCCCTTTAAGATTATCCATGAACATATATATAAAAAAGAACACTTTTCTAAGATCTCACAACCTTGCTAAAAACATAAGGTAGAATTCCTTCCTGTAAAGATGATGTCCCTTAAGGACAGTCCCTTTCTCTATGTAAAACTACATTGTCCTTAGAAACCAGCAGCTGCCCACAGCTTCCCCTGCTGATACAAGCAGAACACCAGCAGGTTTGCAGAAAAGTATTGCCCTTACATATTACTGTTGGGAAATGAAATAGAACTATCACAAGCCATTAGAGATGAGCGAAAGTTCAGGTTTGCATGAACCTGAATCATCAGCATTTGAATCCAGCTGCCAGGACCCCGGAGGTGAGAGCATGTTATATCTTTCAGCCTCCCCCTCCCCGACACTTTTACAAAAAATTGTCCTGTCCGAAGTTGTCATTTAAATTAGAGAAGAGCGACTTTATAGTTCAAATTAACAGCCTGCTTATCAGCCTGCTGCTTTTAAAGTCCATGCCGCTCTGTGCCATTCCACCCTGGGTGCCTGGAAAAGCTGGATCCAGTCCTGGGAAACTTCTCCCAGGACTGGATCCAGCTTTTTCAGGCACCCAGGACACAGCAGCATAGACTTTAAGGGCAGAAAATTGGTAATCAGATTGCCAAGCTAACAAAGCGTTTTGCTTCGCTTGTACTGTAAAGTCGTTCTTCTCTACTTTAAATGCTCATTTTCAATGCTCAAGTGTTCAACTCCAGTAACAAACCCCAGTGAAATCATTGGGACACTTGAGCATTCAACCAGATGCTCCCTGTTATTTCCCCTAATTTTTGTATGTTTCATCCCTTGAAGGAGTGTTTAAACAAAATATACAAAAATTAGAACAAAAAATGTAAAAGGACACATTTGAACTCCAGCGGTATGCCGTCAATTGCAGGAGAACCACTGGAGTTGTATTGTGTCTTGCAGAAACCTATTACATTTCTTCGTTCCAATTTTTGTATATTTTGTTTACCGTCCCTTCAAGGGGCAAAATATATGAAAATCTGTATGAAAAAATGGAATAGGTACAGAACTGATGGCCGAACGATCAGCTGCCCATTATTGAAGGTGTATTGCAACCTTTACCCGAGCACCACAAGGTGCTCCGTTGAGCATCAAGCTTGATCGAGCACCCCGATACTTAATTAAGCACTATGCTCGATCAAGCATGCTTGCTCAACACTTTAAGAGAGATATCCTTGTTGAATGCCTGATCCTAGCTCCAAAGAGAAGATACAGAGGCTTTGCCTTTCTGGGAGAAATAAATGTACTGCTGGATATAGTCACTGATTTCTGACAGGAACCACCACTTGTTACGTGAATGGACTGTGTGGTGGCTCCTGATCATGAAGAGGCCAAATAATGAGAACTGTGAACTGTTGAGTGTAGACAAAACCATTGCTTACTGTATATCCTTCATCATGGAAGTGGTCATCACTAAAGGGGCTGTCTTTATAGAGTTAGGCCGGGTTCACACTAGGTAGAACACCAACCATTCTGTAACTCGGCCGGGTCACAGAACGGTCTGTGTTACTAAAGATCATCCCGGACGGTACTGCAGTATCAACTGGATGATCTTCATTTCTGATGAATTTGGATGCGGGCACACAACGGAGCGTCCGCCCCGAGCCACATGCTCCTTTGTGTAAACTGACATGTCTGTGCGGCCGCTATTCAATGAATAATGGCCGTAAAAACTGACATCCCTTGAATCCCGGGCAGAGCATATACTATGGGGGAGATTTATCAAACATGGTGTAAAGTAGAATTGTCTTAGTTGCCGCTAGCAACCAATCAGATTCATCCTTTCATTTTTCAAAGAATCTGTGAGGAATGAAAGGTGGAATCTGATTGGTTGCTAGGGGCAACTAAGACAATTTTACTTTACACCAGCTTGATAAATCTCCCCCTGTGTGTATACACTCCGGACGGGATTCCATTCGTTCACATACAACGTATGTTCAGTATAAATCACAGCAAATTGCAACAATGGTCGTGATTTATACAAAACATATGTTGTGTGCACATAGCCTAACAAATCAACCCATCCACGTATCCCGATGAAAGGCAAAATGCACAGTTTTGTGTCAAAGAGACTGTTATTATATGTCAGATTATAAGGTTTGTCCATATTAGACAATACCCTTTGTTGGGGTAAACCTGGCACCAAGTGTTCAGTTTCCCTGTAGTGCCACTACAGGATAAATGAAGTATTGCAGTTTAAAAAAAAAAATTAGACCTAAACACCTGCTTAGCAACCCAGACACCCCTTTAGTACTACTATATGGCAGTCTCTGAGGTATATGGCAAAGCATGAATCAATTCTTCAATTAGTTATCAATACAATTCATATATCATATGTGTTTCCATCAATTTATCATCTCTTATATGTAACAAGGATCTGTATAACCTGAGTTACTAACACACCTCCAAATCTCCAGGAAGAGTTTCCAGTATCTCTACCAAAGATCCATGGTAATAAATAATTGAATTTCTGATTAAAAAAAATAATTTCCCAGTTCCTCCGATAAAATCTTTCTTGAGAAGAGAGGCGCACGTAGCGGATGAAATCGCAGTTTCGATGTGTATCCTTCGAATATATTTAGAAGGCATTTATCTTTTCAATAATTCTATTACAGAGCCACTTCACATGGACCTGATTAATTCAAGTAGAGAGCAAACAGATGAATCCAGCTTCACAATCAGAAGTCACATACAATTTCGCTTTGCAGATAAACAAAGTAGAAGGAGAAATCTAATTTCTATAATACATAGAAGCCTTTATTTCCCTAAAGAAAAAAAATAGTATAATCCCATCATTGAAAATAATCACTATTTACACATGGTCATAATCCTGACCTACAGGAATTGTATCCGAATCAATGGGAGTGAGGATGCATCACAGGATTAAAGCGACTCTGTACCCACAATCTGACCCCCCCAAACCGCTTGTACCTTCGGATAGCTGCTTTTAATCCAAGATCTGTCCTGGGGTCCGTTCGGCAGGTGATGCAGTTATTGTCCTAAAAAACTACTTTTAAACCTGCAGCCCTTTGCCCTACAGGAGTGGCCTAGAGTGTCTGTGCATTAGGCTGGAACAACCTCCCTGTCCCTCTTTCCCGCCCTCCTCATCATTAGGAATGCTCCAAGCAGCTATTCTCCTATTCATCAGCTGAGTGAACACGGCACATGGGCTGGATCGTTAAGGCACCTGTGCAATGTTCACTGCAGAGGAATAGAAAAAATCCTGCCAGTAGCATTCCTAATGGTGAAGAGGGCGGGGAGGAGGGACAGAGGGGTGGTGCAAGGTTAGGGCACAGACAGGGGCGTAGCTAAAGGCTGATGGGCCCTGGTGCAAAATGTTAGCTTGGGGCCCCCCCATCTCACCCGATCAGGCAAAGTCATATCTAACGTTATATCCAATAACTCTAATGTGCCACCATGTTCTAATGCACTGCCACTGCCTCCACCTCATGTACTGCACTACTGCCCCCTATAATTAATGGACTGTACTGCGTCACTGTCTAAACATTGTATTCTAATCTTTGACTTCATCATAAACTGCCAGTTGGAAACGATGGGGGTTGTAGTGCTGCAACCTGAAGAGCCACATGCTGCAAAACTACAACTCCCATAATAAACTGTCAGCAGGGCACGATGAAGTTTGAACTTCTGCAACCTGGAGAAGTCACCTGATATCACCTGTAGTCCTATGTAACACCACAGATAACAGTGATATTCCTCTGAGTACAGATACTGTAGTAGTCACCTGCAGTCCTATGTAACACCACATAACACAGTGGTATCTCTGAGTACAGATAATGTAGTAGATTTCACCTGCAGTCCTATGTAACAGCACAGATAACACAGTGATATCTCTGAGTACAGATAATGTAGATGTCACCTGCAGTCCTATGTAACACCACAGATAACACAGTGATATCTCTGAGTACAGATAATGTAGTAGCTGTCACCTCGGGGCGCCCCTACTAAATGATGTTCTACAAAATAAGAAAAGTGTCATACAGTGACTCACAGGTGACGTCTTCTTTGATCTGAGGCGTCACTTTCCCTTTTCCTCTCCATCCGGCCCAGTCCTCCATGATGATTCCTTCCAGATATGTTTCATCTTTTCAGAACCTGCGAGACAAACAATTTAGGCTCCGCACATTTCTAGCAACTTCCTTCCCTTTCTCCCCCCTGTCGGCTCCCAAAGTAACTGCGCTGTGTGGGGTGCCCCCTGTATGTAGGATCCCCTGCTGTGCCCCCTGTATGTAGGATTCCCTGCTGTGCCCCCATGAGCTAATAATGCCCCCAGAGGTACCCCCATGAGCTAATAATGCCCCCAGAGATGCCCCCGTGAACTAATAATGCCCCCAGAGGTGCCCCCATATACTAATAATGCCCCCAGAGGTGCCCACATGAGCTAATAATGCCCCCAGAGGTGCCCCCATATACTAATAATGCCCGCAGAGGTGCCCCCATAAACTAATAATGCCCCCAGAGGTGCCCCCATATACTCATAATGCCCCCAGAGGTGCCCCCCATGAACTTTTAATGCCCCCAGAGGTGCCCCCATGAACTAATAATGCCCCCAGAGGTGCCCCCTATGAACTAATAATGCCCCCAGAGGTGCCCACCATGAGCTAATAATGCCCCCAGAGGTGCCCCCATGAACTAATAATGCCCCCAGAGGTGCCCCCATGAGCTAATAATGCCCCCAGAGGTGCCCCCATGAGCTAATAATGCCCCCCGGAGGTGCCCCCATATACTAATAATTACCCCAGAGGTGCCCCCATGAACTAATAATGCCCCCAGAGGTGCCCCCATGAGCTAATAATGCCCCCAGAGGTGCCCCCATATACTAATACTGCCCCCAGAGGTGCCCCCATATACTAATAATGCCCCCAGAGGTGCCCCCATGAACTAATAATGCCCCCAGAGGTGCCCCCATATACTAATAATGCCCCCAGAGGTGCCCCCATACACTAATAATGCCCCCAGAGGTGCCCCCATATACTAATACTGCCCCCAGAGGTGCCCCCATGAACTAATAATGCCCCCAGAGGTGCCCCCATATACTAATAATGCCCCCAGAGGTGCCCCCATACACTAATAATGCCCCCAGAGGTGCCCCCATGAGCTAATAATGCCCCCGGAGGTGCCCCCATATACTAATAATGCCCCCAGAGGTGCCCCCATGAGCTAATAATTCCCCCAGAGGTGCCCCCATATACTAATACTGCCCCCAGAGGTGCCCCCATATACTAATAATGCCCCCAGAGGTGCCCCCATATACTAATAATGCCCCCAGAGGATCCCCCATATACTAATAATACCCCCAGAGGTGCCCCCATATACTAATAATGCCCCCAGAGGATCCCCCATATACTAATAATGCCCCCAGAGGTGCCCCCATTGACTAATAATGCCCCCAGAGGTGCCCCCATGAACTAATAATGCCCCCAGAGGTGCCCCCATGAACTAATAATGCCCCCAGAGGTGCCCCCAAGAACTAATAATGCCCCCAGAGGTGCTCCTAAAAAAACAAACATCATACTCACCTAATCCGCGCTGTGGCTGCAGGCAGCAGCTCTTCCTCCTCTTCGGGCTCCATCTTGCGAGCCGCAGGGACGGGACTTCCGGCAGGCGTGATGACGTCACATGATCACGTCCCGGCGTCCTATAGGCTGCTGGTATGAAGTGCCGGCAGCCTATGGGAGGGAATACAGGAGGAGGACGCTGACAGGTCCTGCTCCTGTATTCTGATCGCTTTAATGCATCTCGGGATGCACTGATCGCTTCGATGTTCCGCCCGCACAGTGAGCGGGCGAAACATCGAAGCGATCAGTGCATCCCGAGAAGCTGCGTGGCCGCAGCTTCTCGGGATGCTCAGAGATAAGTGGCAAGGGGGGCCGTGCGGGCCCCCTCTAGCGTAGGGGCCCGGTCGCCATGGCGACCGCTGCGACCCCTATAGCTACGCCACTGGGCACAGATACTCTAGGCCACGGCAGTTTGACACAGGGCTGCAAGTTTAAACGTTTTTTAGGACAATAACTGCATCACCTGCCGAACGGACCCCAGGACAGATCTTGCACTAAAAGCAGCTATCCGAAGGTGCAGGCGGTTTGGGGGGGACAGATTGTGGGTACAGAGTTGCTTTAGGCTATAGTATGGAGCATTATAGCGTTAATGTAACAGCTATCACCTGGAACCCCTGCGGTTCTATCCACTTGGATCACTAGAGAACCCTATAGAAGCCGAATTGCAGGTCAGGAAGAAAACATCTGTTTTTTTAGCGTACACAAAAATGTGGTTGGCCACGTGTTTGTGTACGCCAAAAAAAAAAAACCCAGATGCATTTTAATCCGTTCTTTTTATCCTTTTTTTATAACGGGAATCAATGGAAAAATTGATCAAAATGGATGCAAACAAATGCATCAGTTTTTTGTCTAAAACGGATAAAAAAAAAAGCACATTGCAAAAACGTAGTGTGAACCCAGCTTTATTGCACAAATATCCTTAACCCCTTCATGACTGAGCCAATTTTCCTTTTTGCCCTTTTGATTGTCTCCTTCTCATGTAAAAAGCCACATAGCTCTTTCATTTTTTCATATACAGACCCATATGAGATCTTTTTTGCGACACCAATTGTACTTTGTAATGAAACTCTTTATTTAAAATTTAAAACTTTATTTGAGATTGAAAAAAAGGTATTGCTTAGGTTTCGCAGCCCAGTTCCATTGAAGTGAATAGAGCTTAATTGGAAACCACACCTGAACTGGAGACAAGAGCGGAGAAAGTGGCCATATTTTTCTAATGCTGGATAACACCTTTAATAGATCGGGCGATTCTGCATTTTTTGTTTGTTTTTTACATATTTTATTAGAAAATTGGGAAAAGTCAGGGGATTTAAGGTTTTATTATGGGATGAATTTCTGTACATACCTACCAAATTCAGTCATCTCTGCTTATTAGCCATACAACCATTGTGATAGTTTTATCATTACAAGTGACAGATACGAACAATCTCAGTCCCCTGCGATGATATAACTATCACAATGGTTCTCCAAAAAGTCCTCCTCAGGTGGATGCCAGATATACAGTACAACCTCAAAACTGAGATTGGCAAAAAGTAGAAAATTGTGAGGGAGAGTCCATCCTACTGTATGAGAAAGCAAGATATGCTGAGCATGCTGCAGTCTCCATGGAAGGCATTTTCTTTCTTTTGAACTGTAATACCACACTCAACCTGAGGACAGGGGTGGCGCTATTTTTGCAAGAAAGTAGTTGTGATTTTCTAATCCTTATTATTAAATATTTCCCCTATTACAGACACTTTCCGCTTTTCAATAACATTTAGCAAATAGCCAAAACACACTGGGCCTAATTTACTAACAGTGCATCAATTATAAGCCGCTACGCTGTTGTTTCTTTTTTGTTTTTTCACGCCAATTAATTATTGTGGCTCATGCCCTATGTATATTTGGAAGGTTTATCACAGGACAAAATTAGAGTGACTCTGTAATGGCATCTAGCCACCACCAAACCGCCAGCACCGTGATGTAGAGCTCCTCATGCTGTGCCCGGTTCAGATGTCGGCCTGTCTACCGTTGGTATTTAGAAGAAAAATTATTTTTATCAATGTGGCGCATCGGGTGGGCAGTCAAACTGGTGTGGCCTAAAGTATCAGTGCCCTAGGCCTGCGGTGCCTCTCTTCCTGACTCAATCCAGCTAAGGGGCGCTCTGAAAGTTAAGGGAGGCAGGAAAAGAGGCACTGCAGGCCTAGGGCACAGGTGCTGTAGGCCACGCCAGTTTGACTGCCCACCCCGCCGCGCCACATTAATAAAAATCGTTAATCTTCTAAATACTGGCATCAAGAGACAGGTGCAGCATGAGGAGCTCTGCAACGCTGTGCCGGTGGTTGAGGGGCAGCAAGGTGACGGTACAGAGTTGCTTTAAAGCCTGACCATCCCGCCACACTATAAGTGGGCAAGAGTGGCTAAGCTACTGTACCATAGAGGCAGGGTAGGCAGTTGCTATGGGACCCATGCAGAAGGAGGGCCCGGGAGGAGAAGGTAAGAGCGTGTGTCCTTCTGCTTAACCCTTTTTATAATGCAGTGTGTAAGTGACCCAATGCTTACTTACATGCTGCAACACAAAAAAGGGTTAACAAGCAGAAGACAGAGATCTCTGCTTCACTGCACTGATAACCCCTGACCTCTGTTCTCAGCTGCCTGCCAATCAAATAGGAACTCCGTGCAGAGGTCAGGGGTTATCAGCAATAAAGCAATGATCTCTGTGTCTTCTGAACATTGGGTCACTTACACACTGCAGTACATAAGAGGTTAAGCAGAAGGTAGTCTGCTCCTGCACCTATGTATTTAACTACAAGTCTCCTTATGGGCCGTGATAGGTAAAAACAGTGGACTGTCATACCAAGCAGCCATTGGCACTCTGCTCTGCCAGTCACTCTGCCTCTGGCCACAAAAGATTTTATTTTTTGGCCACATCACAGAGTATATTTATATATATATACAGTATATATATATATATATATATATATATATATATATATATATATAGCTTTGTGTTTGTGTTGTGCGTAGGGGAGGGGGGCACCTTCAAATTTTTTGCTATGGGGCCTCCTAGTTACGCCCCTGGTGGGCAAGTTTTGTAGAACACACCCACGACACTCCCACTTTTTGTACAAAAATGATGGGTTTTTGGAAAACTTTTGTTGCACACCTTTAGTAAACATGTCGGAACACCAAACCAAAAACCGGTTAATTTTCCATGTTAGTAAATCAACGTCACTATTCCTATCACAGTATTGTATTCCAGTCTAGGTGATATCTGACCATCTGACCAGTTGTAAGGACATTTCGCAGTTGGCTGGGAAACCCTTGGCTCACACATCCAGCTCATCCAACACACCCAGCTCTACTACATCTCATGCATATATATAAGTATTTGTAAAGAAAGCTCCATAAAATATTGGAGAATCCTACATTACCACATATATTCTCCATTTTCAACTCTTTGGCGTTGTAGTGTGAATTATTTATAGCAGTCTTCATAGTGAGGAGCCCGGGGACCATCTAAGATAATACATAATTCTGCCTGTAAGTGGTTTATAATGGCAGAATCCTATTCTTTATAACCCCGGTTCCATCTACATTCAGGAATATGAATAATCTCACTTAAATTTTTAAATTGATCCCAACAGCATTCTGGGGCTTCAATATGTTCAAGCGGCAGCGGTTGTGTGCTACACATAGAGATCTAGCAGAGGTGAATTGGTAATTTAAAGGGTTTCTCCTAAGACAACCAATTTTTTGAAGAAAGGGATGATTAGTGTGGGTCCTGCTCTTGTAGCACCTGGTATTATCAAGACGATGGATACACATTTGTCCTCTAGTGGCTACAGTTATAGCAGGGGGCTCCTAAACTCCTCAACAATTTAAAGGGGTTATCCAACGCTGGAAATACATGGCCACTTTCTTCCAGAGACAGCACCACTCTTGCCTCCAGTTCAGGTGTGGTTTGCAGTTAGGCTCCATTCATTTCAATGGAACGGAGTTGCAAAACCTGCACCCAAACTAAAGATAAGAGTGGTGCTGTCTCTGGAAGAAAGCAGCCATATTTTTCTAATGCTGGATAACCCCTTTAAGGTTGACTACTAATGACTGACCTTCTAAAGCACAGCTTCCTTGTTTAGGTATGGAGGTCCATGTAGCAGCAACAGGAGCAGAGGTGTCACACAGCTTTGAGGTTACTGGTCATATCCAGTAAAAGTCGTTGCTAAGCTGATTGTGAAAGTGGACGGCAATGTAGCAGGAAGGGGAGAAAGGGAAGATGCTGCCCCCCTGACAGATCTGTATAACCAATCCCTGCTAACAGGAGATGTCCCCGATGATTGGAGAACAGCCAATGTTATACCAATCCACAAGAAGGGGAATAGAGAAGAGCCCAGTAACTACAGGCCAGTGAGCCTGACATCTGTAGTAGTGAAAATGATGGAAACTCTTCTAAAAAAGAAGATAATGGATCACCTAAGAATCAACAATTTGATGGATCCAAACCAGCATGGCTTTACTGAGGGCCGATCATGTCAGACTAATCTCATTGATTTCTTTGATTATGCCACAAAAGTGCTGGATGAAGGTGGCGCTGTGGATATCGCCTATCTGGACTTCAGCAAAGCTTTTGATACAGTTCCCCATAAAGAGCTGATAGAGAAGTTGGAGAAAATTGGACTAAATCCCTGGATAGTTCAGTGGATTTGTGGTTGGCTGAAGGAGAGATATCAGAGGGTTGTTGTTAATGGTGTATATTCCGAGCAGAGACTGGTTACAAGTGGTGTGCCACAAGGATCTGTTCTGGGTCCTATTCTTTTTAATATGTTTGTAAGTGACATAGGAGAAGGGTTGATAGGTAAAGTTTGTCTGTTTGCTGACGACACAAAAGTGTGCAATAGGGTGGATATTCCTGGAGGTGTCAGTAATATGGAAAATGATTTAGCTTTGCTAGATACGTGGTCCAAACAGTGGAAATTGAAGTTCAACGTTTCCAAATGTAAAATAATGCACTTGGGGAGGAGGAATCCTCTATCCGAGTATCACATCGGCAGTACTGTGTTAGAAAAGACTTCAGAAGAGAAGGATTTAGGGGTAATGATTTCGGAAAGCCTTAAAATGAGTCACCAGTGCAACCAGGCGGTGGGGAAAGCAAATCGTATGCTGGGGTGTATAGCTAGAGGTATAACCAGTAGGAAGAGGGAGATTGTGATCCCGCTGTATAGAGCTCTGGTGAGGCCACATCTGGTATACTGTGTCCAGTTCTGGAGACCTCACCTAAAAAAGGACATTGATAAAATAGAACGGGTCCAAAGACGGGCTACAAAAATGGTGGAGGGTGTGAGGCATAAACCATATCAGGAAAGACTTAAGGATTTGAATCTGTATAGTCTGGAGGAAAGACGGGAAAGGGGGGACATGATTGAAACCTTTAAGTATGTTAAGGGACTAAATAAGGTTCAAGAGGGGAGTGTTTTAGTAAAAAACTGAGCTCAAGAACAAGAGGACACAGTGAGAGGTTAGTTGGGGGAAAGATCAGAAGCAATGTAAGAAAATATTATTTTACTGAAAGAGTGGTAGATACCTGGAACAAACTTCCAGCAGAGGTGGTTGGTAAATCTACAATAACAGAATTTAAACACGCCTGGGATAGACATATATCTATCCTAAGATAATAAGGAAGATGGACCCAGTGGTCTTTTTCTGCCGACAATCTTCTATGTTTCTATGTTTCTATGCTTGATAAAAGGAACAGGAAGCATTTGTGTCTGATAAGATATATTATATAAATTCCTTATATTGGCAGGTGAGGTTTTCTATGAGGATTTGCTACTACTCTGGACAGTTCCTGACATGGACAGAGGTGGCAGCAGAGAGCACTGTGTCAGACTGTAAAGAATACACCACTTCCTGCAGGACATACAGCAGCTGATAAGTACTGAAAGACTTGAGATTTTTTTAAAATAAAAGTAAATTACAAATCTGTATAACTTTCTGAAACCAGTTGATTTGAAAGAAAATAAAAATTACCTAAGTTCCCCTTTAATCTTCCTTGTCCCTGATTCGCAGTGCCCCCATGGTAATCTTTTCCACTACGAAATGTCCTAGGCTCACTACTGAATCCCTCTCTCCCGTTCATATATATATATAAATATAACCAATTTATATGAAGATGTAAAAGTAAAAACCTGCAGGATGAATAATAAATATCCAGCGATATAACAAATCCGTCAGACAAGCCTAACTACAGCGCTACCTAAAGCGGGAGGCCAGGAAACATAAATTAAACATCAATGCATAAAAAGACATGTAAAATAAACATCAATACACATTGAGTAAAACTGATCATAAATTATTGAAAAAAAATCAATACAGGCAATGGGAAAAAGCATAATAGAACTAAAAAAATCCCATCAGCAAATCTGATAGATGATAAATGTCAGTCTATCAAGGACTGTTCACTATATCTGGGGGATACGGCACATAATCTTTGATGTAATATGAACAAAGCCGATACAGCAGATACTTGTAATTGTGGACGGAGTTGTTGAGAGTTGGAGAACATTAATCGATACCATGTAAAAAAAAATCCTTGTAAATTTAAAAGTGAGATGTGGAGAGAAGGAAGAAATGGAGATATCCAACTTGCCCCCATGTAGAGTGGATGTTAAAGGGGTTGTTCACCAAAACATTTTCTCTTTCAAAGCAGCTGGTTCCAGCAAGTGCCAGAAATTTTTAATTTACTTCTATTAAAAATTCTCCAGTCTTCCAGTACTTATCAGCTGCTGTATGTCCTACAGGAAGTGGTGTATTCTTTCCAGTCTGACACAGTGCTCTCTGCTGCCACCTCTGTCCATGTCAGGAAATCCCCATAGAAAACCTCTCCTGCTCTCCAGACTGGAAAGAATACCACTTCCTGCAGTACATAAAGGGTTTGGCCTCCGAAACGTAGCGTGATTACGCCAGCTACTGGCCTCCCATCCGGAACGAAGGTCTCTGCCGCATAGGACATACGGAATTCAGGTCCGTCTATGCTGGACGTGAAGACGGAGCCCCTTTAATGTGTACGCATTAATGCTGTTGTGAAATTAAACTTTTGGAAGATTTAACACAATGTAAGAGAATATTGAAAATGTTTATACCCTGCTCATTGCTTTATGCTCCCTGCAGTCTCTGTCAGCCCTTGTGTTTCATATCCTCTCCATCCCTGCTATATTCTGCCTGCACTTACACTCAGCTATACACACAGCTATTATATTCTGCCTGCACTTACACTCAGCTATACACACAGCTATTATATTCTGACTGCACTTACACTCAGCTATACACACAGCTATTATATTCTGACTGCACTTACACTCAGCTATACACACAGCTATTATATTGTGCCTGCACTTACTTTAAATAGTGTGTATGGAAGATGAGTAGAGATGAGCGAACCTGGAGCATGCTCGAGTCGATCCGAACCAGAACTTTCGGCATTTGATTAGCGGTGGCTGCTGAAGTTGGATAAAGCCCTAAGGCTATGTGGAAATCATGGATATAGTCATTGGCTGCATCCATGTTTTCCAGACAACCATAGAGCTTTATCCAAGTTCAGCAGCCCCAGCTAATCAAATGCCGAATGTTCGGGTTCGGATTGACTCGAACCCGAACCCGGTTCACTCATCTCTAAAGATGAGTTTAGTTTTTATTTTTAGGGCCCCCACCAGCACTGCAGTGCCGCCCACATTATTATCCAACACCAGTGAGCCCTTAGAAACACTGTGGGCCCCGGCACATGCCCCAGTAAACCGGGTGCTGACTCCTGCCCTGCTTGTGGGCAGGATTCCCTTGTAGATTGTAAGCCCTAATGGGCAGGGTTGCCCTGTGGATGGTAAACCCTTATGGGTAGGGTTCTATTGTGGATTATAAGCCCTCATGGGCAGGGTTCCAGTCTGTCATTTACTATATTCATGTAGTTTACTTCATTTTATGTTACATGTTTATATATTAACCCCTTATTATATGTACAGTGCTCTGGAATCAAGTGCTCTAAAAGATAAATAGTTAAATATTACTACTACTACTACTAATAATGATGATATCACCTTATTTAGATCAAATGAATTTACAATTTGCTAAATTGGAGACAAAAATGGGGCAGTAGTTTAGGGCAAACGTGTAGATTAGTAGATCTCCCTGCGTTCCGGCATTTATCTCTCCAGTAAATGACAGAATTGCAGAACGCTGTTTGCTATGATCCATTCTCCCAAATGGAAAATGCATAATCGGTGAAGTGGAACTAAAATAGTAGAAAGTATAAGAAAGCCTCATTGTGTGCTTTACTACCTGCTGGGAACTGGTGTAGTGAAGAGCCAGCAAATAAAGAAATAACTGCGTGCGGCGAGCGCGAGGGAACTTAGGTAGGAATAAGACTGAGGTGGTCGCGGACGGGAAGAACATCAATAATTCATTAGATGCAGAAGAAAGGATAAGAGCGGAAATTACTTTTATTTATCATCCATTATTATTCAGTATTAAATATTCTTTATGTTTAAAAGTTTTGGAAGGATGACGGACGTATATGACAAGGGCTAAAACCAGAGGATATCCGAGTCCTGCTTCGCGCAAATTCAAAGGGTTACCTGTTGTTTCAGGTGACTTGTCAGGATAAGCTGTCCTGTGTGTATACATGAGGAGCAGCACTATATCTGCCCATTACTTACCTTCTATAAGGAATTTTCTGGAGCGTTCTGCTCTGTGATGTTGTCATTTAGCTGTTTTTCTCTGCTTTTCCCCCAGGACCAGTAAAAAAAAAAGAGCTGTTGCTAAGCTGATATTAAGAGTGATGACAGCTTAGAAGGAGGAGCCGAAAGATGCTTAAAAACCGGAGGAGGAAATGTTTTTGTCTGATAAGATATACTACAAAGTTTCTTATATTCACTTGTACTATTATATGCTATTTAAAATCTGAAAAAATTAAGACTTTCATTTTAATTTGTATTTTTTCGTTATTATTTTCATCCTTATTTTCAGCTTTTATGCTAAGGGATTTTATGCCAATTGGTCCATTTTTTTCTAAAAATACTAGAAACTTTTATTTTTTATTATTTTTTTTTAGCAATGACTGATATGTCATAGGGTTTAAACTTTACTTTCAATTTTACAGCTGTGAAATTATGCCCATAAAATTTTACTTAATGGGCAGTATCATGTAATTATCAATGCAATCAATGTAACCCCATATTAAAAATAAATGCTAGATGGATCTTTATTTTGCCATCAGTGCATAAAATAGTGCCAATTTACCAAAGTCAAGCCAACAGTTTTCTGAAATTTTTTTAAACCTCTTCGCAAAAAAAAAAAAAAAAAAAGAAAGAAACCGCTGACTAACTTACCTACCTAGTTTAAAGTTGTTTTTAGGGTTTTTAGAATCTATAAAAAAAACCATACTGGTCTAAACAGGTCAGATTTTTTTTTTTTACAGAAAATGTGCATGGGACTTTTCTTTAATTTGGGTTATTTTTTCATTATTACTTTTAATCCTGTTTTTTCTTGATTTTTATGTCTTTTAAAAAAAATAGTTTTGATAATGATTATATTTTTGGGTCAAGAACTTTTTGAATATTTCTGTTTGGCTTTTATTATTGTGTCACAGAATTAAATGCACAATAACTACCATGGTATGCTCACCAACATAAGGAGGAAAACACTCAAAATAACCTAAAAAAATTATAATAGTAATAATAATAAATTCCCCCAATGTCTCCTATTGTCAATGCTGCTTGGTCTTCTTCTGGGTCTTGCATTCAAAAATTCTTCGACCCGGATCAGAAGATGAATATTGATACTTACTGATTTCCCAGATAATTTTTGTTACAATAAGTAGTCGAATCTTGGAAATTTTTCCCACAGCCATAAAGGAGGACATTCCTGTACACAGCGAGTAATTGATAGTAAAAGCAGAACACATGGGATTAGCTATTTAGTTGGGTCAGATAAATAATAAGCCACTTGCCATGAGGGATTCTCCATCACCAGATCTGACATTTTCCAGGTATTTATGAGCAGGATATTAATAACCCCATTAATCACTTGTTGCACAGTAGAGGCATCACCTGTCAGCCACCGGCAGCTGCTACCTGACAGCTCCTGCTCCATCATTGTCTTGTCTCGGCAATCCCTGTCTGACAATATGGCAGGACAGAACGCTATTCATCTCTACTCATAAATAATCATCAGGACAATGGTTACACCCAGCTATTCCTATTATAACAGACAATGGCTGGTAGGTGAAATAGATCACATTATTGCCCCTTGTTGGATTATTTTACTACATTGATGTATTTTGAGCTTTTTATCTGGTTGTGGTTCACCTTTTTTTTTTCTTTCAAATTAACTAGTGCCATAAAGTGACAGAGATTTGTAATTTACTTCTATTAAAAAAAATCTCAACTCTTCCAGTACTTATCAGCTGCTGTTTGCCCTACAGGAAGTGGTGTATTATCTCCAGTCTGACACAGTGCTCTGTGCTGCCACCTCTGTCCATGTCAGGAACTGTCCAGAGCAGTAGCAAATCCCCATAGAAAACCTCTCCTGCTTTCCAGACTGGTAAGAATACACCACTTCCTGCAGGACATACATCAGCTGATAAGTACTGAAAGATTGGGGATTTTTTTTTTATAGACTTAAATTTCAAATCTCTGGGACTTTCTAGTACCAGTTGACTTGAAAGAATTTGTTGTAACTCAGATCATAATTTATACATCACAACAGTGGACACTACTATATATCGACACATCTTCCATATAAACATATTACCTGTTTTGGTTTTTAAAAAAAAAATATATATATATATTTTTAAAATGATGCATTATTTTAGGCCTTGATTTCAAGCATCGTCCAATACACAATATGGTGGTCATGTGAAAAATGTGTATATTTGTAAGGGTATAAAATACACAATGCATAATGGGCTCCACGTTCCATGTAAATAACCAGGCTATCAGCTGTAATTGGGATCTATTTTGCTCGGCTGATATGCAGAACACTTTAGCAGCGAAGATATTTTTCTCAATAACTTAGACTTCTTGGCCTGTAACATTGTATTAGTAGAAGTATACATTATTCAGGGGAATGAGAGGCTGCAAGCATTCACAGCAGAGTAAACACAGTGAAGATGCCGTGCAAGTTGTTTTTTTTTTTATTTGTAAGTAATTTAATAAAAATTAAATTAAATAATTTCATATTTTTATTTAAATAAATGTAATAATAATAATAATAATAATAATAATAATAATAATAATAATAATAATAATAACATGCAGTGAATTCTAAAGAGAAATATATAAAAAATAATCCTATTATATGACCTGGACAGGATTATAGGCACTGTCCCTATTATTTGGTTGTATGACCATTGGTAAGGGTCCATTCACACAGAAAGATTATTTGACAGATTATCTGCCAAAGATTTGAAGCCAAAGCCAGAAACAGACCATAAAAAGAGATCTGGTCATAAAGGAAAGCCTGATATTTTTCCTATTTTCAAATCCATTCCTGGCTTTGGCGTCAAATCTTTGGCAGATAATGTCAGATAATCTTTCTGTGTAAATGGACCCTAACAAAGACGCCTTAAAAATAATGTGTCATCAGAAAATTGCTTATTGTTTAAATAATGTTTTTAAGTTAAACATAATTTTTTAAGAATTTTTTTTCTAATTTTCCATTTTTCTATCTATATTATAAAATAATCCTGATATCTTGCAGTTTTTATTCTTACCACTGGGGGCTAAAACTAAGCTGAGACTTCCTGTTGTGTCTGTAGCGCTAAGAGGAGGCTGCTGTAAAGTGATCTGTCCAGCATTGCAGCAACATGTGACACCAAGAGATAGAGGAGACAGTAGCAGCTCCCTGTGGAATGACCTCTTCAAAGGTCAGAGTGCGCTCAGTGATGTTTCACATTCATCTCAGGGGGAAAGACTCTGTCTATTGCCATCTATGTCCATGATGCTTGCTGTAACGCATGACACATTTTTTAAATAAATATTTCCACAATTTAATGTAATTCCCTATCCATTATCTAAGCGACATCTAGGTGGACATCAATGATGGTCTGACCACAGGAACCCTAACTATCACCAGAAGGGAGGAGAAATTTCCCCCACAATGAATGGAGTCCTGTCCATGCATCTGCTCTTTCATTTCAGGGGAAATTTATCTTCTTTTCTGGTGGGTGCAGCAGATGACCCCCACCAATCATCCAGTGTTCTACCATCCTACAGATAGGGGATAACTTTAATTTTTGTGAATACCCCTTTTAATATGCAAGAGGTGAAAAGGCAGCATCTCTTTATACTGTTCACATCACTCCAATCCAAGGCTAACTCAAGTTACGGCATTCAGTGATGCTAGAGTAAGCTAAATATTATGACTAGAGGATGACTTAAAATGTAGACTCTTAAGACCGAATTACAAGAAATGATTATCGGACGTTCCTAGCCACTGTACTGTCCGTTGCTGCCAATAATCATTTGGTGTAATAAGTCATGTTAAAAGACCACAATCAGCCAACATGCACAATGTAATAGGCAGACCGCCACTGAGTTCAAAAGGGCCACCCGAACAATCTCAGGATCGTTTGGGCCGCCCTTCCTGCTGCTCCTCGCGGCACCTCCCGCTCCTCCCCATTCACTGTCCGTACATTTGAGAGAATCCAAATAAAAAAAAAAAATTCCTCTGTGTCTCCGGTTATATACAGTAAACTGTTTAGAAGTGTCACACTTTGCCTGTGCAACAGGCTTCCTTGGTTCCCATCCGTTTATGAAGTATTGGGCCTTGATCAATATCTCACTCAGCATGGACCTATATGACTCCATGTCCAATCTAAAGAATGGTTCAGGTATAGTATTACAGACCAAAAAAGAAAAAAGAAGATCGCACAGCCTGGCTCCCCACCCACAGGTTCCAGACGGCCACAATCACCAGCCACTCTGTGGTGCTCAGACCCAGAAACAGCAATATAGTAATGATCCAGGAAGAAAATATAGGACGGCACTCACCAATGTGATCAAACAATCCAGCTTTTATTCAGGCAACTTGAAGTAACATGGGGGAGAGAAGTCGGGTGACCTCAGTACGGGTTAGACGTACGGGTTCCACAAAGCGGCGGTAGCCGCGAAACCGAGGTCACCCAACTTCTCTCCCCCAAGTTACTTCAAGTTGCCTGAATAAAAGCCGGATTGTTTGATCACATCGGTGAGTGCCGTCCTATATTTTCTTCCTGGATCATATAGTATTACAAATACACTTTAAAGGGGTTTTCCCACCTGTCCTTAGGTGGTGTATGATATTACAACTCCACTTCATTACCTCTGCATGAGGGTTATGAATCCTTCTTTGGTTGTGCAATGAGGAGGAGATTAGGCACTCCCCTCCAATCACTCAATCATATATGTGGTACATAGTCATCTATATTCTTGGCCTGGTTTTTTCAGTATTTATGAAGGATAACGTGCCATCATGTAACTTCTAATAAGATGAAGGGGTGGGCTGTAGTTCCCTAGAGCCGTCTACATTGAGACAATCACGTTTCCTCTCCTCACCCCCAGATTGATCGCTATTGCTCAGGAGTACAGACCGACAGATTAATGAACTGAAATTAAAAATTCCTTGAGCTTATAATGACTTAGGCAAAGTTCATAAACTCATTACACGTCCAACATCAGTTTTAATTGAAATCATTAGAATTTACATAGTTCGGTGTCATATTAATTTGAAGTGCAATTTATACTGATTATTATATGCAAGAAATGTCATTATAGCGCACTCTATGTAATATAATATAATGCCTGCCAGGACTGGCGGCTCGGTGACAGACAACAGGGAATGTTAATCGGGGAATATTGGGCTTAAAACAAAGAGAGAACTGGAGTTCAGAAGAACAAACCTCCGGCTAATAAAGATTACATGGAAATTCAATGAATCAAGACGAGTCCTACATTTCCTTTAGTGCGCAGCTGGGCCTCAGTTCAGCCATGAAAAGTTCTAAACGTCGACTTTACTTTGCAGATTTCAGCTTTGAACAGGATCATCGCCACAGACGTGTAATCGGGCCAAAGATGTTGGCCAAACCGTCAGCCTGTTGTTATCATGCGGCGACCACTAAAAAAAAACAAACAGTTAACTCACCTGTGACCCATTCCTGCCCGCCCGTCTCCCGTTCCGTTTCCGGCGCAGGCAGTATGACACTGCCTGTGCCAGAGATCCCTGAAGCTCTCCCGGGCAGCAGAGCGTTCACCGAAGAGACGCTCAGCTGCCTGGGAGAGCTTCAGGGACCTACGGCGCAGACAGTGTGCGTCACACTGCCTGCAACGGGAATGGCACGGTAGATGCGCAGCTGCCGGGAATGGGCCACAGGTGAGTTAAAGGGGAAGTCCAGTAAAATTTTTTATTAAGGTATTGCATTGCCCCCCAAAAGTTATACAACTCACCAATATACACTTATTATGGGAAATGCTTATGAAGGTCTTTTTCACTGCACTTACTACTGCATCAAGGCTTCCCTTCCTGGATAACATGGTGATGTCACGACCCAACTCTCAGAGCTGTGCGGGCTGTGGCTGCTGGAGAGGATGATGGCAGGGGGGATGCTCAGTGTCCCTCCAGTGCCCTGTGTCCCTCAGTGTCACCCCTACCATCATTCTCTCCAGCAGCCACAGCCTGCACAGCTCTGGGAGCCGGGTCATGACATCACCATGTTATCCAGGAAGTGACATCACCATGTTATCCAGGAAGGGACATCACCATGTTATCCAGGAAGTGAGATCACCATGTTATCCAGGAAGTGACATCACCATGTTATCCAGGAAGTGACATCACCATGTTATCCAGGAAATGAAGCCTTGATGCAGTAGTAAGTGCAGGGAAAAAAACACTTTCTAAGCATTTTCTGTAATAAGTGTATATTGGGGATTTGTATAACTTTTGGGGGGCAATACATAGTAACATAGTAAGTAAGGTTGAAAGAAGACAAGAGTCCATCAGGTTCAACCTAGGGAAACCCTACTGTGTTGATCCAGGGAGGGCAAAACCCCCCACGAGGCAGACGACAACCACCCCACCACAGGGAGAAAACTCCCCCCCCCCCCCGACTCCAATGGCAACCAGAAGAATCCCTGGATCAACGTATCACCGGAAATCTAATGCCCATAACTTGTCATATTATATTGTTCAAGAAAAGCATCCAGGCCTCCCTTGAACTTATTTAATGAATCGGCCATGACAACATCATGTGGCAGAGAGTTCCACAGTCTTACCGCTCGTACAGTAAAGAACCCGCGTCGATGCTGATGATAAAATCTTCTTTCCTCTAGACCACTACAAAGATCTCTGTACTGTCCATTCATATATTTGTACATTGTGATCAGATCGCCCCTAAGACGTCTTTTTTCTAGCGTAAATAACCCCAAACTTGATAACCTGTCCTGGTACTGTAACCCACCCATTCCCTTAATGACCTTTGTTGCCCTCCTCTGCACCCGCTCTAGTTCAGCTGTGTCCTTCTTATATACCGGTGCCCAAAACTGTACACAGTATTCCATATGTGGTCTGACCAGTGATTTATAAAGAGGCAAAACTATGTTCTCATCTTTTAGCATCTATACCTCTTTTGATGCATCCCATTATTTTATTAGCCTTGGCAGCTACTGCCTGGCACTGATCACTAAAGTTGAGTTTACTGTCCACCAATACCCCCAGGTCCTTTTCGGAAGTAGTTTTACCCAGTGTATTATTATTTAGCACATAACTATTTATTATTTCTACGGCCCAAGTGCATAACCTTAACATTTATCCACATTAAACTTCATTTGCCATTTCACCGCCCAAGCCTCTAGCTTCTCCAAATCCCTCTGTAATATGATATTATCCTCCTCTGTACTGATTACTTTACCCAGTTTAGTATCATCTGCAAAAATGGAGATTTTGCTCTGTAGCCCCTCAACAAGATCATTAATAAAAATATTAAAAAGAAGTGGACCCAACACTGACCCCTGTGGTACCCCACTAGTAACTAAAACCCAATCTGAATATTTTCCATCAATGACCACCCTCTGTTTTCTATCACACAACCAGTTACTTACCCATTTGCATACGTTTTCCCCGAGTTCCAGCATCCTCATTTTGTAGACCAACCTTTCATGCGGCACAGTATCAAATGCCTTTGAAAAGTCCAGATACACAACATCCACAGCCTCCCCCAGGTCCAGTCTATAACTTACCTCTTCATAGAAGCCGATCAGATTAGTCTGACAGGACCGATCCCTCATAAATCCATGCTGGTGCTGCATCAGAAGATTGTTTTCATTAAGATACTCCAGTATAGCATCTCTTACAAACCCCTCAAATACTTTACCTACTATAGATGTTAGACTTACGGGCCTGTAGTTTCCAGGATCACTCTTTGACCCCTTCTTGAATATTGGTACCACATTAGCTATGCGCCAGTCCTGTGGAACAATCCCTGTCGTAATAGGATCTTTAAATATTAGGAATATCGGTCTGTCCAACACAGTATTTAATTCTTGCAAAACTCTAGGATGGATACCTTCTGGGCCCAGTGACTTATGGATTTTAATGTTTTTAAGGCGTCTCCCCACTTCTTGTTGTGTTAGGCAGGTGAGATTTATGGGAGGATTTATATTATCCCTAGTCATGTCGTCTGTTATGGGATTCTCCTCTGTGAATACAGTAGAGAAGAATGTATTTAGTAGATTGGCCTTTTCCTCTTCCCCCTCCACCATCACACCCAGTGTATATTTGAGGGAACCAACATTTTCAGTTTTAAGTCTTTTGTTGTTTAAGTGAAGAACATTTTGGGATTCGTTTTACTTTCTGTGGCTATCCTTCTTTCTGTTGCTATTTTTGCTTCTTTTATTTGCTTTTTACACATTCTATTCTTCTGTCTATAGTTGCTCAATGCTTCCCCACTACCTTCTTGTTTTAGTAGTCTGAATGCTTGTTTATACAATACTTTAATAAAAAATTTTGCCGGACTTTTACCGTTTTTCTTTCTTTAACTGCAGTTAACCCCTACCTGACCGCAACGGTTAAGATTTTCTGACGTATAAAGAGAGCCCCTGACAATCTTCTTGAAAGTCAGGGGTCGTCTTATACGCTCAGTTGCCTTATACGCCAGAAAATACGGTAGATTAGACAGTATACAAGGGAGTCAGTGTCATGTCCATAAGGGAACAATGAGTGCTGAACTGAACCACTGTTCATTCCTACTTGGACATTCTGCCCCCAACTGGGTGACGTTCCTTAGGGCCCTATTACACAGAGCAATAATCGGCCGAATGGGACCAATTCGGACGATTATTGTTCCTTGTAGATGAGACAACGATTAGTCGCTGACAACATTCATCGGCTGATCGTTGTTTTAGGTTTGGACCTAAAATCGTCGGGCGGCAACTGCGCAGCACTACGCGTAATAGCAATATGCAGCAGATGGCTGACGATTCTCCAAACACCCGTTACCTTACCTCTCCCCGCTCCCGGTCTTCTTGCGTGTGCTTCGCAGGTCTGCGGCCGCACTGGGCCCGGCCTGTGATTGGCTGAGCGGCCCGTGTAATAGTTCTCTTATTCTCACTATGTGTACCGCTGGTCAAGGGAGAACCAAGATCGAAAGTCATAGATGAGCCAAGAATAGTCAGGGATATGCAGAGGGGCAAAAACTGGAAGAGCAGAAACAAGGACAGAACCAGAACCAATACGATACCAGAGTAGGGGTCAACACAAGATGTGACATAGTACAAAATCCCAATGAAAGCCAGGGGTCAGGGAACAAACCAGAAACCTTTATAAACCAGGAATTCCTCTAGCAAAATGTAAGTGAAGGGCACATGATGCACATTCACGGGGGGTGCCTACTGATTGACAGTCAAGCCACTCGTCCCCCTCCCCATTTTCTTTCCCTGTGTTTCAGCCAGGTATTAAGTCATTTATCTCCATAGTTTTCTCAGCCCAACATAGAAAACTCTGGCAACACCCACTGAACTCTGAACCTGTAGCTCTATAAGCAAACGTCCTGGAAATTAAAGAGTCAATATGGCCAACAACATCTACTTCCCTAATATATAGACGTATCTAAAAAAATTTTGAAAGATAACAGTGACATTTCCCTTTAATAAGGTTTATTATATCTTTGGACTCTCTTCAGTTTGTAGCCATAACACGGAGAAAATAGGATTTTTTTTATCATTTAAAAAAGTAAAAACAGTCCACAATGCAGCATATTTGTCCTTAATATATAAAAGATACGGTACATATTTCCCTAATCCATTGGGTTCTTTTCCATTATATGCAGGTGCAGGTCTCTCCTGATATCTATAGTAATATATACTGTATTATTGCCATGTCTAGTATTTACGTAAACCCGCTTTTTCCCTAAAGATATATAATCCTGTCTACCTTGACTTCATCCCACTGTCTCATCTATATTTCATCGTTTCAGAAGCCCCCGCATTCCCGGCATGCAGATTGTGCGCTTTCGGTGTCATATCGATTCTCTTTTTTTTCTGTGTTCTTTGTGTTCAATTAAACAAGGTTTACCTCTGGGACCGAGGAGCGAGCCGCTGTGCGTATACTTGTATTTATTTCTGACACGAGTCTCGGTTATCTTACAAATACGCAGGATTCATAAAGTACCTGGATGAGCGGTCGTAGTCATTTCAAGGAAAATAAAAGACAATTTTCTGACGATGGTTTACAGTTCAATTCTACCTCGAAATCGCAGGTGCTATGAAACCCTATACTTACTCTATGTTGTGCTGGAGTAATAGGAATGCTTACAGTCCTCTGACATCCTCAGCTAAATTTAGATGGCTGCTGGTTCCAATTGCTTTGCGTTGTGGGAGCTGGGACAGGCATGTCTGCATTCACGGGGTGGACGGAGCAGGAAGAGGTTTGTGTAACTGTGCTTTAACAAGGTGAAAATAGTCAGGGCACAGAGTGGGGTGCGGACTAATGGGTGCCCAGCATGACAAAGTGCCCTGGGGAGTGGAGGCTTTGGTAATGGAAGGGTGAGTCAGGGGGCATGCAAAGGTCAAGAGGAGAATGGTCTTGCCATATGCCGGGGTAGCTATGCAGTGTTGTGGCTGCTGTGTGGGTGTAGGGTCACTTGGGCAAATGTCATGGTGGCCGGAAAAACGGCACTGACACTTAAGGTTTGGATGACCCAAGTGTGAACAGGTGTATAGGTGCAGGTGCAACAATAGCTTAATTAGGATAACTTGGTTTACTGGTAAGAACTTCAGTGCAATACACGTTAAGTCCCCTTTTGTAACTGCAGGTGCAGGCAAGCAGAGGAACGTCTTGAGGGACCGGTCCAATGTAGCAATGAACTTTGCAAGGATAGTGTAGTGGAGAACAGTAGTAGTAGAAGAAGAAGATTTGATTCTCTAATCTGACTGCCTTTTGCCCTACAATGTTGGCTTCCCGTCCTAAAAGGTTAGTACAAGGTCCCAGGACCCTGCGCCGGGTGGCGCAGACTTTCCAGGGCTTCCCAGAAAAGCCATGTGTTACAGTAGGATACGTCAGCTTCCTTAAAGCTATTTGTCCTACTGGGGTCAGTACTGAGCTGTGGTCACTGCCCTATGTCTCGTTGAAGGTATCCCTGGTGTGGACAAGGTTTTCCTCAGAGGACGTCACTCCCTCCTAAGGTTCCAGCACTGCATGCTAGCTGTAGTCACTGACATAGAAGACATCTCTTTTGCTCTGTGGTGTGTCTCTCCACTTCCACTGATTTAACAAGAAGACCCTCCCACCAGGAAGTAGCTTATTTTTATAGGGAAAACTTAGCTAGCTAGAGAAAGAGAGGATAGAAGGAAAAGTGAGGGAAACAAGCCTGCATCTGTGATAGGAGGAAACATGGCAGGTGACATAAAAATTACCCATAGACCCTAAGCTAGTACAGTACATACATAATAAATACAACAGTGACACCTAGTGATGAAAACACATAATAAAATCTTCTTCTGTGTGAACCTGAGAGAGTTACTTTGCCCAGATGTATAAAAACTTAGTGGCACACTTGGGCTGGGACACTACAGTCTGGTCATTTGGGAGAGGTGGGGTATGTGGGGTGATGGGGTCGTTTACTCACCAGGGGAGGGGTGGGAGCCTATAAGTGAGGTGAAGACAGAGGTGGAGATCAGTGAACAGGAGCAGGGGCTTCTGCCTTTACCAGGAGTCCCTGCTCATGCATTTACTTACAATTCACCTTAAAGGGATTTATTCAAGTTTGAGTTTTGAGGGAAATCCATTTAATTAGAATTGATTTGCTCATCTCCATTAACAATCAATGTAACTTACTAATCTCATTTACAGTAGGAAAATCACCTTTGTCATTTACAAGACAAGTCACAGTTTCAGTGGCATCACAGATGTAGCTTACGTATAATGCACCTTTAATTTTACTATATTTCATTATTTTTATAGTTCTGCATGGGAAGATTTAAAAAAATACAGCCAAAAAGTAAATTCAAAATCTCCACATTTATCGGGGTACTTGAGTGGGGAAAAAATGGTTTTCAAATTAACTGGTGTCAGTAAGTTATACAGATTTGTAAATTACGTCTATTAAAAATTCTCAAGTGTTTTAGTACTTATGAGCTGCTGTATGTCCTGCAGGAAGTGGTGTATTCTTTCCAGCCTGACACAGTGCTCTCCGCTGCCACCTCTGGCCATGTCAGGAACTGTCCAGAGCAGTAGCAAATCCCCATAGAAAACCTCTCCTGCTCTGGACAGTTCGATCTGGACCTGGGCAAGCGTTGGGCCCCCTGCTCCAGGGAAGGACCACTCATTCATGTGGCTCTTTGCTTTAATCATTGCCCGCTGAATGTTCCCTGTTTCCTGGGGAGATGGGTGGCTCATGGCTGGTGATTTTGAAGTATGTCAGAACTAAGAAATCAGCTGACAATCAAGTGATTGCTGGTTTGTTGGCTGATTGCTGGTTTGTTGGCTGATTGCTGGTCCGGGTAATAGGAGCTGTAAATTACAGTAAATTTACACAGAAGCCAGGGACTGCATTCATCTGATCCTTCTGACTAGTGATGAGCAAACATCCCGATGCTCAGTTCGTATCCCGAACAAGAACATAAAAAGAAATTATCGTGATCGGTTTGTGTTCGACGACCATTCACTAACAAATGTAGAACATACAGTAGAAGCGTACATTTCGGTCTACACACATGCGTACAGATTATGAGGTGCAAAGTGTAAACTGCGCAGTTGCGTACATCGTGAGATAAATGTTCGCAAGTTCGAATATGTTAGAAAATGATCGTTATAACCATTCCGATCATGAAACAAATTGTTCGTGATCAATTAGCGTCATGTTCACGAACATAGAAACATAGAAGATTGTCGGCAGAAAAAGACCACTGGGTCCATCTAGTCTGCTTTAGTATTTTCATTCTTATTATCTTAGGATAGATATATGTTTATCCCAGGTGTGTTTAAATTCTGTTATTGTAGATTTACCAACCACCTCTGCTGGAAGTTTGTTCCAGGTATCTACTACTCTTTTAGTAATATAATATTTTCTCACGTTGCTTCTGATCTTTCCCCCAACTAACCTCTCACTGTGTCCTCTTGTTCTTGAGCTCAGTTTTTTTTTACTAAAAACACTCCCCTCCTGAACCTTATTTAGTCCCTTAACATACTTAAATGTTTCAATCATGTTCCCCCTTTCTCTTCTTTCCTCCAGACTATACAGATTCAAATCTTTAAGTCTTTCCTGATATGGTTTATGCCTCACACCCTCCACCATTTTTGTAGCCCGTCTTTGGACCCGTTCTATTTTATCAATATTCTTTTTTTAGGTGAGGTCTCCAGAACTGGACACAGTATTCCAGATGTGGCCTCAACAGAGCTCTATACAGCGGGATCACAATCTCCCTCTTCCTACTGGTTATACCTCCAGCTATACAGCGGGATCACAATCTCCCTCTTCCTACTGGTTATACCTCTAGCTATACACCCCAGCATACGATTTGCTTTCCCCACCGCCTGGTTGCACTGGTGACTCATTTTAAGGCTGTCAGAAATCACTACCCCTAAATCCTTCTCTTCTGAAGTCTTTTCCAACACAGTACTGCCGATGTGATACTCGGATAGAGGATTCCTCCTCCCTAAGTGCATTATTTTACATTTGGAAACGTTGAACTTCAATTTCCACTGTTTGGACCACTTATCTAGCAAAACTAAATCGTTTTCCATATTACTGACACCTCCAGGAATATCAACCCTATTGCACACTTTTGTGTAATCAGCAAACAGACATTTTACCTAACAAAGTTCTCCTATGTCACTTACAAACATATTAAAAAGAATAGGACCCAGAACAGACCCTTGAGGCACACCACTTGTAACCAGTCTCTGCTCGGAATATCCACCATTAACAACAACCCTCTGATATCTATCCTTCAGCCAACCACAAATCCACTGAACTATCCACGGGCAATCCACACAAATCCACTGAACTATAAACGGGCAAGTTCCCCTGCAACTTCAGCCTCTGAAAATACTGGAGCTGAACCCATATATATAACATACAAACATTTGCAAACATGTCCGGTCATCATTACTTCTGACCTGTGACCTGCCTATATTCCTGCCATACACATTGCTGATTAGGTTACTGACTACTGTGCTGCTGCACTTGTATCTAATCCCTTATTAGTTATAAGCTTAGATACACTAAGGGCCCTATTACACGGAACGATTGTCGGGCGAAAAATACACAAAACATAATCGTTTTGTGTAAATGCAGGCAATGATCAAACGTCCAATGAGAAATCGTTCATGTGTCATTGATCGTTGATTTTGTGCTGACCCCATAATCATCATTAGTCGTATGTGCTTATCCTCATCTTCCCAGTTAAAGGGGTTGTTCAGCAAAAATCTATTTCTATCAACTGGTGTCAAAAAATTATATAGATTTGTAATTTACTTCTATTTAAAAAATCTCCAGTCTTCCAGAACTTCATCTGCTGTATGTCTTGCAGAAAGTGTTGTTTTATTTTCAGTCTGACCCAGTGCTCTTTGCTGCCACCTCTGTCCATGTCAGGAACTGCCCAGAGCAGGAAAGGTTTTCTATGGGGATTTGCTACTTCTCTGGACAGTTCCTGACATGGACACAGGTGGAAGCAGAGAAGACTATGTCAGACTGGAAAGAATACACCACTTCCTGCAGGACATACAGCAGTGGATAAGTATGGGAAGACTTGAGATTTTTAAATAGAAGTAAATTACAAATCTGTATAACACCAGACATAGATCTTATACTTACCATCCCAGCTTCGGGGGCTGATATCTTCGTCCCGGGACCAGCTCCAGGAGTGGGATTCGCCGGAAAGGGTAAGTATCCGGGGGCTGCACAGGGGGGGTTGGGCGGGCTCTGTGCCCGCGTGCCCGGTGACAGGTTCCCTTTAATTAAAGAGGAAAAAGTACTGGGGTTGTCCTTTAAAGGGGAACTCTGAAGAAATTTTTTTTTCTCAAATTAACTGGTGCCAGAAATGTTTACATATTTGTAAATTACTTCTATATATATATATATATATATATATAAAAAAAAATCTCCAGTCTTCCAGTATTTATCAGCTGCTGTATGTCCTGCAGGAACTGATGTATATTCTTTCCAGCCTGACACAATGCTCTCTGCTGCCACCCCTGTCCATGTCAGGAACTGTCCAGAGCAGTAGCAAATCCCCATAGAAAACCTCTTCTGCTTGGAAAAGTTTTCAAGTGATTTTAAGTGTCTTTCTATAAGAACAGAAGACTCCTTCAATGAATGAAAGCAGTGGGTCCATTTTTAACCCGTAAAGCAGAGTGAATAATTGTGGTTGTCACCGCCCTGACGCAGCGGTAAAGTATTATTTTAGCTATTTGTTTCCAATGACATTGTCTCCTGGTATCTGGTGACTAGCAGAACGCTTGGCAGTGACGGCCCATTAATGACACGTCTTTGCTGGTTAATCTGCTTTGTTTCTAGACACATTGTAAATTTGGAAGTTGATAAATTCAGTGTTACATTTGCATTCCAGATCCCTCACGTGGATTCGGCGAGCAGCGCTTCATATTTTGGAGTACCCCCAGTCCTGTTGACTGAACGCATTACATTATCTTGCCAGTATTAATAAATCAGTATTTGGAAACTATAAAACCTTTCAAAGGAGAAGAAAGCTGGAAATGATTAGGAGCTGACAGCTATAACAAAGCTTACGGGGCTGCCGAGGCAAAACAAAACTCATTACAGTCACCAAGTAATTAAACCTGAGCGCCAAAACTTTTATCATTCTAATGAAACGCCTCCAGTACAGGGGACTTTGTTTAATTGGATAGCGTGGATGTCGTTTTGAAATATAGTTATAGTCAATAAATCTGAAAAGTTTACATTTTTTGTGCACTACATGGGCAGACAGCTGATAAAACAATATCATATCTGTCTCTTAAAGGGGTACCCCGACATCAGATAAAAAAAATAAACATGTTGCAGAAGCATATAGCATTGCTTACCTGGCTGATCCTGTTCCGAAAGCACCAAAAATAAATTTGTAGTTCTATACTTCTTATTTGTACTTCCTACATGAACAGTTGCTCAATGTACTAAGTTTCCCAGAATGCTTGATCACAGTTCTCCCACCCTGTCTACTCTGCTCCCACAGCACTCCTGCCAGTTTTCCATTCAAAGCTGTTGCAAAAGATCTAATTTGACAGCAGAAATTTGCACAATCAGAGAAGTTGCAGCACCTGTTGCAGTCACTCCCTGTCTGCTCGCACAAGGCAGCATGCTGTAATCACACCCCTCACTCTCAATAAATGTCCCAATAAAGATATATATTTAACTGTGTACATGATAGGGAGGCAGTGATGTAGGCTGGAGGGGCTGGTCAGAGATAGTGACATCACTTAGGGGCAGGGATCCAGCCATGCCTTCTGTGACACCAGAAGATGCTGCTTTATTAAATGAGAAAAGAACAAACCAGGGGCTGTGGACAATACACATTCTGTAGTTTTTCTGGTTTCAACTTCCTGCCAGCAGAGGTGAATCACAGAAAAGCTACTGAATGGGCATAAAATCCACCAACAATAAAAGGCGCATTGTAAATGATTTGGCAATTCATCATACATTATGATAATTTTTGACAAACTAAAAGCAGAAAAAGTGAAAACTTGAAAAGTGGATGAGAAAGTAGCAAATAATAAATTGTCCCCTTCCAGCAATGCACTGTACATTTAGCTGGTTGTACTGTTTTTTTTTTTTTCCTAACATTCACAAAAGCTGTAAGGGTTTGTTCACACTGTAGAATACACGTTGAATTTCAAGCAGAATCCTCACTTAATTTAATATGTTTTCCGCTTGAAATTCCGCCTGTAAAATATGTACAGAGCAATGTCCAATTGTGTTCAATGGGATTTGCGCTCTGTTGTTCGCATGGCGGAATTTACATTTCGAATGTTCCTCCGCGGATCCACTTTAGGCCAAAAGAATTGACATTTCAATTCTTTCATCGGATTCAAAAATCCTATAAAAGTCATTGCGTCTTGGAATTTCCCCTCACATTCCACTCAAATTCCTCGTCCATTGAAGAAGAGAAAATTTCAAGCAGAAAACTTTCCTCTTCAATTCCTCGCCTATTCCTCAGTGTGAACATACCCTAAGAGTTATAATGACTGTTTCTGTCTCAGTCTACACAGAAAAGCTCAGAATTTTGTTTGTCTATGTGCAGACACTCAGTGATTTTTTTTATGTATGTACATTCTTTTGAGGGTTTAGATAGCATATTGTGAGGACTACTTAATTTCTGGTGATATAATCCCATTAATAAATTCAGTACCGTCCTAAATTTAAAAAAAATAAAACTTCTCGGACTTTTTTACATTTTATTTTGTTTTACATATTTCAGATACTTTACATATTATTTGACAAAAAAAGAAATAAAACAATACTATAATATATGCATCTAGTATGGAAAATGTACATTCATAAATTTTAGAAGTCTATGATTTTTCCTTTTGCTGTGGCAGGTTGGCGGTTGCATAAGAGATTGGATGATACATGAGGCTGCTGATTTCCCAGATATTTTTACATTTTCACCATGGATACCAAAGTAACCTGTTGATTCCCAAGACAAGCTATATTTAGCTGTCATTGCCATAGAAAGCGGAGTATCATAGCGAGTGACGCCAGCATATATTTTTAAAAACATCATATAGACCATCTAATGTCACTGGGAAATCATTATATTACAATTACATAATATTAAAGGGATTTTATCGCCTAGATTTTTTTTTTCTAATTTGTTTCTAGTTTCTGCTTGTAATTTTTTTTTAACGTCATTCTTTTGTATAATACTATGAGGGCATCATGTCAGCTTCACAGGAAGCCCCATGGACTTAGACAACAATAGCCCAGGAGGTATGTCACTGACATGAATAGGAAAGGTGTCTGGGTGTACTCTCTGACCTTACAGAGATCAATTCACAGGGAGGGGAGGCTGAGCTGTGAACATCATCTATTGTTTTCTCTATCAACGGGTGTCGCCTTTCGCTGTTATGCTATGTAGATCACTTTACAGCAGCCTCCTCCTTATCATCACAAAACAGTTAATCTCAGTTTATTTTTAAGCCTAGTGGCCACTGGTCAGACTGAAAACGTTCAAGATAGCATAAAGTAATAAAAAATATGTTTAACATAAAAACTTTATTTAAACTGCACATCATTTTCTGACATGTTCTTCCTTTTGCTGACTGACATCAGCAATTGCGCTGATGACAGTCATTTAACCACTTAAATTACAACATTTAAATGTCTCAATGACCAGTCTCCTTTGAGTCCAGTTCTAGATCAGCACCTCCACAACGTGATTTTGGGGTGCTTATCAGTTATTATAGCAGCCGGAGGCCTTTACTCATCCCCTGTACAAGCCAGCAAAGAAGAGATCCTACTGATCAATGCTATTCAATAGTCTAGCATTGATCAGATAAGATCACCTCAAAGACTGTAAAAATTAAATTAAAGGAGACGTCCGGCTTCCAGGTTTCTTTTTTCTTTTTTTATAAAGGCAGGGGCACAGAGGAAAGTAACAAAGAGTATTAACACACCTTTCCCCATGGCTCTTCAGCCCTGGATCGCCATTCCGGGGTCCCCCGCCGGGCTCCTGGATCTCTGGTGCTCTACGCATCATGACCTGGGCTGATGAATTGGCTGTCAGCTGTCAGTGACTGGGGCGGGACGCTGCTCCAGTCGCTGATTGGCTGAGCGTTCAGTCCATCAGCCGGCCCAGGCATGACAACTCAGGAAAATGCCTTCCCGAGGCCGATCCCACCACTCACCGCAGGCACAGGGAGAGGTAAGTACCTACTCGTTATTACATTCCCCCCTGCCCCCCTGCAGAGTTTGAAAATGGCCGGACTTTTCCTTTAAAAAAGTTTACAAAATAAAAGTTCAAATAAAATAAACAAATGACGGCAACAAAAAATTTTTTTGTGACATCATATATGAGAAAAAAATAATGAACAGCGATCAAAAAGTCCCATCTAAACCATAATAGTACCAATAAAAACTACATATCATGGTGCAAAAATAACCCCCATAACATCAAAATAAAAAAGTTAAAAAAAAAGTTTAGGTTAGAACAATTTTAAGCAAATTCATCATTATAGAAAAAGTTTTTCCAGTTCGAGTGCGGAAATAACATCTCTGCTGCCGTGAGTTAAATCATTCATTATAAATGCAGTTGATAACAAGGTAGAAAACCTTAAACCGATAGCGATAGATACAGTACGAAGGGATTATTACACACAGCTAATATATCGTACGGGGACTTCAGCACACCTAAAAGACTGACGGGAGGATGAAAAGGGATTATGAGAAGAAAGAGAGGATTACTCGAAGATTGGTGAATTCTTTAGGTAGATTTTGAAATAACTTTATTGGAGCTGACAGATGCTATGAGACAATGATATTTTTAGGCTCCGCACTCAGTAACAAAGTTTTCAACGCCAATAAAAAAGAAAACTGTATATGTAAATTTCCAACTAGTTCAGCCACCATGTTCTGCGTGTGAATCCAGAGGAAGACAAAGAAGGTAGAAACAAATATTTTTCATTCTTCAGAGACTTAATCTGGCGATCAGAATAAAGACTTAGTTTTACTCCTCTTACAGTAAAGAATCCTTTCTGTGTTGATAAAGAAATCTTCTTTTGTATAGAGATAGAGGATGTTATAAAGTCCTAGATCGTGGAAAGATCTTTGTATTGACCCCTGATATATTCAGGATGCATGCCAGTAATCTTCTCATAGCCTAGCACAACCTCACACATCACCAATACGCAGTACAGGTGGGAACCCTACCCACACAGTATATAGAGGTAGCAGGGAGTCAGCAACCACATGTTCTCACATATACCAGTTAGCTTCTACCAACAGTGCTTCCCATGCAGTCCCTGCTCTTTCCTAAAAGCAGGAAATCTCCTCCCACCATTTTGGTTTAACCCATCGGTAACCACAGCAGGGCAGACAATGCACAAACAGCAGGGCACACAATGCACACACAGCAGGGCACACAATGCACACACAGCAGGGCACACAATGCAATATACAGTTTGCACAGCAAAATCACACTTATAATCCTAAAAATATAAAGAAGTAAACCAACTTTCCCACTTCCTAGGTGCTCAGGGTGGCATTCATGGCATGCTGGTGACCAAATTCCTTCCTCACTAGAGATGAGCAAAGTGAATCTGGCGAATCAAGATTCGCTGTATATCAGGTTGTCGATTCTCTTCATTCTGCAAACCAATTTCACTTGGATTCGTTAAGAAAATTCACGAAAAAAAGAAAATGTCGGCCGCAAGTGCTGTCTTAAGCATCACTGGGCGGGAGAAGGGGATTAACCATAATCCCTAGTGCCCGTCCAATCAGCTACAGGCCCCTCTGTGATGTCAGCACCTCCCCCTCATTCATTGAACATAATAAAGTTGAATGATCCTCCCAATCTATTAGATAGAGCCAATAAAAAGAGAGACTCCCTTACTATTAAACTCGATGAGATCATATATTACATAGTATCCCATTTGTTTGAATGGGCACCTGCAGGTAAAAGGGTCTCCACCTATAGGACAATAGGAGACAATTGTCATTTATAAAAGGAAAGGGGGGGGGGGCATAGACTTATAATAAATCCCGTCTAGTGCAACTGGAAGGAGATCATAGCCTGGGAGTTAGGTTCCCAGCTGTATGCTTCTCCCAATTCAATCTAATGATCAGTGGGGGTCTGGGAATTTAGCCCCCGAACAAAACTTTTGACAAACCTCCGTGAAATGCCAAACTTTTTGTTAACTGACAGGGACTCTTAAAGGGGTTCTCCAACATTAGATAAAGCACCATCCCTGTCCTCAGGTTGTGTGGGGTATAGCAATATATATATATATAGAATTTAATATCCGCAATAACTAGAAGTTATTTTTTACTTATCAAACTTTTTTGGGGATATGAAGATAAAAACAAAACTTTAGTCCATTCATTCCTTTAAGGTAAAACTCCATTTGCCTCGCTTATACATAAAGCAGGATAGGTGACCGGCTTGGAATAAAAACTCATCTGCTTCTTCCATGTTGTGTTCTTCTCACAGTCGGGGATGAGGAAGATGTCAGACGGCTCTGTATATCATCAAGACCAAGACTGTTACTATGATTAGAGCTCCGCACTGCGACATACAGCATACAGACGCCAGCAGAATGCTCAGTAGAGACATTATTTTATCTGGAATATGGCTCTTACATGGAAGATTTACTAGTATCTGTGTATCTGACTATTCTACAATGTTCCCTGTCCCCTCATTATTTGCCATATGTTCCCAAATCAGCCACATTGTACTACAAGGCTGCGACTATAAGTATCTGGGCCTCACACCACCTCATTATTATTTCGTGCTGAGGCTGGTTTTGTGGTCGTTGCGCGGTCGGTGTTGTGGTCTGTTGCTCGGGGTAGCTCTGGCAGTGTTGCGGCAGCTTAGCTGGGTGTGGGTCACTTGGGCACTTGTTAGGGTGGCCTGCAGTAGCGTTGACACCCACCCCTGGTCAGACGGGCACAGTTTCCGCAGGACTGGATAACCCAAGGGTAACCTGGTGTGTAGCTGCAAAATGACTGACAGAGTCCAGTAGCTTAACCAAAATCCCGTCCGTTTTCTGAGGTACTTTTTTGTCAATGCAATACAAAGTAAAGCATTGGTATCTGCAGGTGCAGGTAAGAGGTAGAAGTAAGTGAAGCAACAGAAGTGAGAGTGGAGGATCGTCGTTCTCACGTTTCTGACCACCTTATGCCTTACAGTGTCTGGTTACCCGTCCTATAAGTGTAGTTTGAGGCCCTAGGTCCCTGCGCTGGGTGAAACAGACTTCCTGAATCCTTTTAGGAGAGCCGTGCTTTACGCAATAGAATATGTAGGCAAGTTGCAGCTTTGTTCTACTGGGGTCAGTACTTAACTGGATATGGGTCACTGCCCTGTACTGTGTTGAGAGTATCCCTGCCATGGACAAGGTGATCCTCAGAGGATGTCCTTTCCTCCTGAGGGGTCTAGCAGTGCATGATAGTGGTTGTGACTTGCATAAGAAGAACTCTGTTTAATTCTATTGGTCCCTGGCAAGGGTCCTGTCTTAAACCAGGCCCTGGCTTTACTGCAGAAGGGACTGTGTCTCTAGGTTGCTCTCTAGTGACTGAAACTAGAAGACCCCTCCAATCAGGAACTAAAATCCTTTTATAGGGCAAAACTATACCTCCTGGTGATTGGTGGGGTTGTGTGTAGAATAAAGGAAAGTGGTGATAGGAGAGAGTAAAGGAGGGAAAATACATGCACCTGTGATAGGACATAAAAACAACATGCGGCATGCAAAAGTTAACCCATTGCTTCCTTCAGCTGCGCATAGGGAGTAACAAGGACTTTAGTGACACCTAGTGGGAAAAATACACATAATACATCTTTCTACCTTCATCTGTGGTGTCCCACCGCTGGTGTTTTTCTTCTTTGCATCTGTCCAAATTTCTCAGCTTAAAACAAGTGGTGGATAATGAGTTAATTGTTTATGTGTACCATGTGTTATGTGCTTACCACTAGGAGGTGCTCTTTCTTTTCTCTCCTATCCTGTCTGTCCTCTCTTACATGCGCTCGCCCCCTGTAGGAGGAGTTAGTTTCGTGTGGGAGGAAGTGGAGTTCAGTTTAGACCTTATACTGGGTGTGAACAGATGCAGGAGAGCTTAGCTCTCACAAAGATTTCTTCTAAAGTGACTACTACTTACACTATGCAGTGCTAGGCTTAAGTAAGGGAGAGTAGCCACCAAGGAACACCCTAGCCCATGCCAGGAACACGTCTACAAAGTGAAGGACAAACTCCTGAAGAAATAGGACCTAATCCCAGAAGGACAAAGCTACAGTAAAAGAAGGTCTACGTATCCTACTGCGCAGTGCAGGTAACTGGAAAGTCTTGGACAACCATTTTGGGGAATACAAGCCGGCCACTTACACAAGCAGGCACTAACATCACACCTGTGTGCTGGACTAGCACTGGCGTCACGACAACTAACATCACTAGCCTAAATAGAGTTACTTTGCCCAGGTGCAATAAGAACTTAGTGGCACACCTGTACTGGGACACAACACCTACACCAAATATTAGGGTTTTATTATATATGGGCAGGTGCCTAAGGGCAGCAGAGTTGGGAGAGGGGCAATTAAAAAAAAGTACTTTCGTTGTAGCTGCTTTGCCTTTAGCCAGGGAGATACTAGTATGAAACATGGCACATAGTATGCAGGACTCTTTTACAGATTCAGGAGTTTCATTTAACTTTTCAGGACAGTCTTTACAAAGTTTCTTTGCCGCGTGTGTTATGTGAATAGTAATGCCAGTAATCCGTGCTCTCATTGCCCGGGGAGGCCACAGTTTAGCTACTTTGCCTCCGGCACCATAATAGCTTGTCCTACCACATTGGATATGGCGTATCTATTATAAAGGGCAACGGGACTTTAATGTTCGTTGCCTTGTAGAACATTTAAACTGAGTCCGCAGTGCATTATTTCAGTAGATTTTCCTTTGCCAGTTATTCATTTACATAACTATACCCTGAAAACTTTGCCACGGGCAACAATGAAACAATCTGCGCAAATGTCAAAACAGGTTAAAAGCTGAATGAGGGCAGAAGAAAAAGTTTACACAGTGCTGACCAAGTATTTTATTGCAGAAAGTTTATTCCATGTAATATTGTAAGTCCACCTAAATAAAGAAGGGTCAAATGTATCTACAGCTGCCACTAGAGGGAGCTTAGATGTTTAAATCTTAAAGGGGTATTGTGCTTGAAATAACTTTTCATATGTTGCTGTCCACGGTGAGACTAACAATTCCATCCATATTTGTTATTATCTATTCAGTCTCCTTCCCCCAGGTCTGAGCTGCTGCTTTATGTTGAAGAGTGTGTGAGCTTTTCTCTACATCTGACCCTCCTCCCCCCTCCCTTCTGAGACGGCTGATGTAAACAGGCCAGGCTTAATTTGTAATTTTGTAGCAACTTTGTAATGCTGGGAGGGTTAATCTGAGGAGTTGCTGATGAACTTCCTGTGATTAATCCTTTCTAGAATAACAAAGTTGCTACAAATTTACAGATAGGGACTTGTTTACATTAGCTGTCTTGGAAAGGAGGGGGGGGGGGGAGGAGGAGAAAACTGCAGCTTAGAACTAGGGGAGGGAGACTGAAAAGATATTAACGAGTATGGAAGGAATTGTTAGTCTCACCATGAGCAGCAACATATTACAAGTTATGTTTGAGCGGAATACCCCTTTAAGTTTAAAAGGGTTATTCCAAGTAAAGAGAACCCCATTCATCAGTTATTGATTACTTACATTGTGGACAGGGGAGATCTTTTAGGATAACTTAGCATGCACAAAGCTCATAAGCTCCATCTAGTGGCGACAACATGCAGTCAATTTTTTTTTTGTTTTTGCAGAAATCTATAACTATATAGATGATACAGAGTGGCCTGTCTGAGCTTACCATCGTGGCCAGTGATTGGCTGAACGGCCTGTCAGCACACATAGGCTGCTCTGAAGAGTACAGGAGAACACAGAGAGTGTCGACAGGTAAGTATTAACTGGGCATTTGTCAGCTGTCGGATATGCATCCCTATGACACGTAGCAACGGTCAGTGGCACATGATTTTAGGTCTGGGCAAATGACACTGTCCCCCCTTGACAATAGGCGATGATCACAGCCTCCCTCCTCCTCCTCCCTACCCACAACACTTCTATAAAACATATAGGAGTAGATTATTTTCCTATGTACATGAGCCCACTGAATTAACAGCTTAGCCAAGATGACTTCCACCATTGTATGCAGTTTACATTTTTTTTTAAATTTGTCCTGAATGCAAAATTAGACACTTTCTAAATCATCCAAAAAAATAAACTTACCAGTTAAGTGCTACTCAGAAAAATAAGATACATCGAGACTTTCAAATTATTCTCAGTGTTAGAGATAGCAGCAGAGAGAGAGGAAGTTTACACACAAGGTCAGTGTGTGAACAAGGGGGAGAGAATCCTTGGAGGACAGCTCACAAAGGCTGGAGAAACTGAGTAGAGCACATACAAGGCAGCGTACACGTATAGAAATAAAAGAGCTCATACATGAAACTGTGGAGGCTATAAGAATTAAACTAAGCAAAAAAAAAAAAATCTAAATTCAAAAATCTATATTTATCTATGTTTTTTTTTTGTTTTTTTTTTTGCATAATAATAAGTTCAAAGCAAGAATAAAAAGAAATGCTTATCAAAGGTGTCCATAGACTTAAATGTAAAATAAAGAATCCAGAGTAGACGGGCAGGACAGGGTAATTTATATTGGCGTATACTTTGATGACTTATACTCTATAGTATTGCAGTGTTTGATATCAAACATTGTTTTTTTTAAGACCGTTCAGGAAAATACAGTAATTGCAGACTTGATCAAGTCTCCTTTTGTAATATACAAGTCATTAAATGCAATTGCGCAGGCAAGTCAGGCGTTTAGAAATGAAATGGTTTACTTGATGAAAACTATAGCCCCCGTGGGTCTCAATAGTGAAGAAAAATGATCTGCCTCTGAGTGATGTATTTACTGTGTTTTACATTATTTATGTTGTTGAATTGATTGGATGCATTAATGGAGGTGGGTATGTGAAGAGCCATTCACGCGGCTGTCACCAGGTAGTCCTGGCGAGGAACGGGAGGTCATGTGAAGATGTACGTGTGAGATGACCAAAAAAGCCAGAGATTTACTTAAAGTGACACTGTCTTCCCCTTTTTGCATTATGACTTCACTACACAGGTGTAATGGGTACATTTAGCAGTTTTCATACCTTATTTTTTATCATACGTCATTATGCTTGTTCAAGTAAAAAGTGATCTTTGATCATCTGGGGATTGTGCTACATGGGCGGGGCTTCTCGGTTGTAGTGCCACTTAGCCCTGCCCACATCGCCACCATAGGCCAGACCCCTCTGTGACATCATATTGAAAAGGCCTTTAGGCCAGCCTGTTCCAATCGCCATCGCGGGGGCAGGGCCTATGCGCCGATTACGCCACTGAGGAGCAGGGGCTAAGTGGTGCTACAGCTGTAAAGCCCCACCCACGTAGCACAATCCCCAGATGATAAAAGAGCTTTTTCTACTTGAACAAGCACCATGACGTATGATATAAAATAATGTATGAAAACTGCTCAATTTACCCTTTACACCTGTGTAGAGTCATAATGCAAAATATGTCTCGGTTGTGAGTATTGGAACATAAATAGGGAAATACCAGGGTGGCCCCTTTTGCGTCAAAGTATTGCAACATAACAAGGGTTTAAAAAAGCCAGGCAGGCACCCATCTATAGTCAGCTGTTTTGGGGTATTTGCCCCTCAATGGTGTGGAGCAGGATTCTGGCTAACCGAGGCAATGAAAAGTAGACCACTGGGAGTCACCCCCTTGGCAACACGTTTTCCTTCCCTGGAGGCATAACTGGCTATTCCTGTGTTTTGAGACTCACAACTGAGGCTCCATGGACGACACTCCCCACCCATTTTTTTTTTTTTTTTACATATTTAACCCTTAGAGCAGTGATTTTCAACTGTGCCGCGACACATGGTCGGGTGTGCCGCGGGGAAAGTTCCCCAAACTATGGTGCCCCTGTGTTTTGTTCCCCGGCAATGCGCAGCGATCAGTGGCGGATTATAATGTGGGTGGTTGCGTGGTGTGCTGCGGCGGGCCGTGATGCACGCATTCCAATCAACGTGTGCGCTACGGCCCGCCGCAGCGCACCACGCTCCCGATCTCCGCTGATTGGAGGAGCACATCCGGGCCCTACAGGCGGCCAGTAGGTGAGGCGGACAGCAGCGGCGACCATCTCGGAGGAGGTGAGGAGGAACCGGGAGAGACCTGAGGATGGGAGAGAGAAACCTGGGGATGGGGGAGAGAAACAGCGGAGAGAAGCAGGGAGAGAGAAGTTTGGTGGAGAGAAGCAGGGGGGAGAGAAGCACAGGAGAGAACCAGGGGAGAGAAGCACAGGAGAGAACCAGGGGAGAGAAGCACAGGAGAGAAGCATGGCGGATTATAATGTGGGTGGTTGCGTGGTGCGCTGCGGCGGGCCGTGATGCACGCATTCCAATCAACGTGTGCGCTACGGCCCGCCGCAGCGCACCACGCTCCCGATCTCCGCTGATTGGAGGAGCACATCCGGGCCCTACGGGCGGCCAGTAGGTGAGGCGGACAGAAGCGGCGACCATCTCGGAGGAGGTGAGGAGGAACCGGGAGAGACCTGAGGATGGGAGAGAGAAACCTGGGGATGGGGGAGAGAAACAGCGGAGAGAAGCAGGGAGAGAGAAGTTTGGTGGAGAGAAGCAGGGGGGAGAGAAGCACAGGAGAGAACCAGGGGAGAGAAGCACAGGAGAGAACCAGGGGAGAGAAGCACAGGAGAGAAGCATGGGGGAGAGAAGCACAGGAGAGAAGCAGGGGGGAGAGAAGCATGGGGCAGAGAAGCACAGGAGAGAAGCAGGGGGAGAAGTATGGTTGAGAGAAGCACAGGAGAGAAGCAGGGGGGAGAAGTATGGTGGAGAGAAGCATGGTGGAGAGAAGCATGGTGGAGAGAAGCACATGAGAGAAGCATGGGGGAGAGAAGCACAGGAGAGAAGCATGGGGGAGAGAAGCACAGAAGAGAAGTATGGTGAAGAGAAGCAGGGGGGAGAAGTATGGTGGAGAGAAGCATGGGGGAGAGAAGCAGGGGGAGAAGTATGGTGGAGAGAAGCACAGGAGAGAAGCATAGGGGAGAGAAGCACAGCAGAGACGCAGGGGGGAGAAAAATGGTGGAGAGAAGCTAGGAAAGAAGCAGGGGGAGAAGTATGGTGGAGAGAAGCACAGGAGACAAGTAGGGGGGAGAAGTATGGTGGAGAGAAGCACAGGAGAGAAGCATGGGGGAGAGAAGCTCAGCAGAGACGCAGGGGGGAAAAGTATGGTGGAGAGAAGCATGGGGGAGAGAAGCACAGGAGATAAGCAGGGGGGAGAAGTATGGTGGAGAGAAGCACAGGAGAGAAGCATAGGGGAGAGAAGCACAGGAGAGAAGCAGGGGGGAGAAGTATGGTGGAGTGAAGCATGGGGAAGAGAAGCACAGGAGAGAAGCAGGGGGTAGAAGTATGGTGGAGAGAAGCACTGGAGAGAAGCAGGGGGAGAAGTATGGTGGAGAGAAGCACAAGAGAGAAGCATGGGGGAGAGAGAAGCACAGGAGAGAAGCATGGGGGAGAGAAGCGCAGGGGGGAGAAGTATGGTGGAGAGAAGCTAGGAAAGAAGCAGGGGGAGAAGTATGGTGGAGAGAAGCACAGGAGAGAAGCACAGTGGGGACAAGAAAACAGGCCCAGGTGAGTATAAATCCATTTAGAATCTATATTATTAACTATCTGTATAATATGTACTGTTTTAGTGTCATTTTGTGCCATTTTGGTTGGTGGTGTGCCCCGGGATTTTTTAATTATAAAAAGTGTGCCGCGGCTCAAAAAAGGTTGAAAATCACTGCCTTAGAGGACCCGGCCAATTTCAATTTTTGCATTTTTGTTTTTTACTCCTTGTGTTTAAAAGGCCATAGCACTTGCATTTTTTCACCTACAGACCCACATGAGCCCTTATTTTTTGCGCCACTAATTGTACTTTGCAATGACAGGCTGAATTTTTGCATAAAGTACACTGCGAAACCAGAAAAAAATTCAAAGTGTGTTGAAATTGAAAAAAACCCCCCCGCATTTCTTTTATTTGGGGGGTTTCTGTTTTTACGCCGTTCGCCCTGGGGTAAATCTGACTTGTTATCCATGTTCCTCAAGTCGTTACGATTAAAACAATATATAACATGTATAACTTTTATTGTATCTGATGGCCTGTAAAAAATTCAAACCATTGTTTATAAATATACGTTCCTTAAAATCGCTCTATTCCCAGGCTTATAACGCTTTTATCCTTTGGTCTATGGGGCTGTGTCAGGTGTCATTTTTTGCGCCATGATGTTTACTTTCTATCGGTACCTTGATTGCGCATATACAACTTTTTGATCGCTTTTTATTACAATTTTTCTGGATTTGATGCAACCAAAAATGCGCAATTTTGCACTTTGGGATTTTTTTGCGCTGACGCTGTTTACCGTGCGAGATCAGGAATGTGATTAATAGTTCTGGCGATTACGCACGCGGCGATAGCAAACATGTTTATTTATTTATTTGTTTATTTTTATTTATAACATGGGAAAAGGGGGGTGATTCAGACTTTTATTGGGGGAGGGGATTTTTACTTATAACATCACTTTTATTTTTACTTTTGCACATATACAAGAAGCCCCCCTGGGGTTAGGGTTATTCCCCCTGGGGTTAGGGTTATTCCCCCCTGGGTTTAGGGTTATTCCCCCTGGGGTTAGGGTTATTCCCCCTGGGGGACTTCTAGTATATGCACTCAGATCACTGAGATCGGCACTCGTTTGCTTTCGGCTGCTGCAGCCGAAAACAAACGAGTGCCGAGCCGGGGACGGCGCCATCTTGGAGCAGTCCCCGGCCGGCAACGTCCCGGAGGAGCGTTCACTCCACTATACCACCACCAATCATCTGCAGCTGGTAATCGGAGGCAGCTGTCATCTTTGACAGCTGCCTCCGATTACCTGATTAGCGGGCACGGCGATCACACCGTGCCCGCTAATAGCCACGATCCCGGGCTACATACGGCACCCGGGATCGTGGCGGTTCAGAGCATACGGGTACGTCCAGGGTCGCCTAAGGGTTAAACTTATAGATGATTGTTGTGTTTTGTTGATCTACTTTTTATTGCCCCCGTTGGCCAGAATTCTGCTCCACACTGATGAGGGGCGAGAAACGGGAGATCACGTGAAGATGTACGTGCAAGCCAGAGATTTACCCATCTTGAAAGACAGAATTACCATCTCCTAGAATTTATTCTGCAGGATGGAGTGTCTACTGGACCCTTTAAGAGTCCTATAGGAAACAGATCACTGATCTCAGGGAGACCAGCCAAAGATGACATTGTCGGCTGCCAGCTAAGGCACCCGATACAGTGAAATCATAGGTGCATTGCCTCCTTGGAAATAAAAACATGCAAAAAAGAGCCTGTGGTGCCTCATTTAAGAGTCTCAAAACACAGGACTAGTCAGACATCCCTCCGGGAAGGACCCAGCCAAAGGGTGGCTCCTGTAGGGAAACCACCAAAACCACCATCCACAGCTGTTTCGAGTTGTTGCCCCTCATCAGTGTGGAGCAGGATTATGGGTAGGTGGGAGCAATGCCTAGTAGAGCCATACAGGAAACAGATTACTGATCTCAGGGAGACCAGCCAAAGATAACATTGTCTGCTGTAGAGTCCTATAGCAGCATAATTTATGACCAATAAATCATAAATATGTGATAAGTGATGGTCCAACCACTAGGACACCGTCCATCAGAAAACAGAAGAAGCTGTGACTCTGACTGCACCACTATGTCTCAGGAAACAGTGAGGGGGCCATGATGTGATGTTTCATGGAGATCATGGGGGTCCGACAGACAGCAAACAAACATTGATGGAGTATTCCCGAAAAACACCATAGAGAACCCCAGTTCTTAAAAATGCTATTCATGACCTTTTGTCCTGTGCAAACTGTAACCCTTTCATACCTCCCCTTTGCTACCTTTCTGAAGGACCACCTATAGAGTGGTGTCTGTGAATTACATTAGAAAAAAGTATTTCATGATATTTTGCCAGCTGAATCCAATGGGCAACACTTTTAAGACTTCTGGGGCTATATGCTCCATTCGATGTAATAGGTGACCTCCTGGTCTACTCTCCAATCCCTGTGTTCTGGTTCCTATCTGTCTGACCACAGGGCCTTAGGGTCTTTTGCTGATTCTACTTCCACTCCTTGTCTTCTAGGATTCCAGGTTTGATCTAGGAGGTTTGGGTTGGCATGGAAATCTTCTTTGTCTTGTCAAGTTCGATGCATACACCACTTCCTGCAGAACATCCAGCATCTGAAAAGTACTGGAAGACTGGAGTTTTTTTTTTTTTTTTTTAAAGGAATTATTTACAAATCTGTACCCCTTTAAGGTGGCCAAATGTTCACTGACAACTATCTCTACTGTCCTCCTCATATGGGGAAAGGAAGGGTAAGCTGTCCCTAGCCTGCTCTGGTGCTGGCTTATCTCTCTGCAAACAAAGGGTCAGGCAGTGAAATTCTATCATACCCGACCCCTATCTCCACTGACATCATCTGTTGTGTCAAGAGAGCCGTATACACTTTGTACTAACTGCCCAACCATCTGCTTGGGTTTGGTTAGGCTGACATAAGAATAAAGCATATGGGGTCCTTTAGATTAGGGCTATGCACAGGCTACACACGCTGGGTATGCTCGACAGGTATGCTTTCAGTTAAGCTGGATTCACACTGCGTTTTTCCTATCTGTTTAACGTATAAGTTTTATGGAAAAAACTGATGCAATTGTATGGCATCCGTTTGGATCCGTTTTTCCATTGACCATTATAAAAAAAATAAAAAAAAAAAACGGATAGAAACGGATGCTGTAATGTACACAAAAATAGCGTTGACTACATTTTTCTGTCCGTTAAAAGTAACCAAATAAAAATACGTTGAACGGATAGGAAAAACAATATAATCCAATGAAGTACTCACTGAAGAGTCTCCACTGATTGCCCCCTATACATTTAAATATGCAAAAAAAGGGTCTGTGGAGCCTCAATTGTGCGTCTCAAAACATGGGAATAGCCAGATATCCCTCCAGGGAAGGAAAACCTTTTGCCAAGGGGGTGACTCCCAGTGGGGAGACCACCAAACCACCCTGATATGTAGCCCCTTAACCCTTAGAGGATCGGGCCAATTAAAATTTTTGCGTTTTCGTTTTTCCCTCCTTGTGCTTGCATTTTTTCCACCTAGAACCCCACATGATCCCTTATTTTTTGCGCCACTAATTGTACTTTGCAATCGGAGGCTGGATTTTTTCATAAAGTACACTGCGAAACCAGGAAAAAATTCAATGTGTAGTGAAATTGAAAAAAAACCAACGCATTTCTTTTATTTTGGGGTTTTTCATTTTTACGCCGTTCACCCTGGGATAAAACTGACTTGTTATATATGTTCCTCAAGTTGTTACGATTACAAGGATATATAACATTTTTTCTTTTATCTGATGGCCTGTAAAAAATTCAAACCATTGTTAACAAATATATGTTCCTTAAAACCGCTCCATTCCCAGGCTTATAGCGCTTTTATCCTTTGGTCTATGGGGCTGTGTCAGGTGTCATTTTTTGCGCCATGATGTGTTCTTTCTATCGGTACCTTGATTGCGCATATGCGACTTTTTGATCGCTTTTTATTAAATTTTTCTGGATTTGATGCGACCAAAAATGCGCAATTTTGCAGTTTGGGATTTTTTTGCGCTGACGCCATTTTCCGTGCAAGATCAGGAATGTGATTAATTAATAATTCGGGGAATTACGTTTGCGGCGAACCAAACATGTTTATTTATTTTTATTTATAACATGGGAAAAGGGGGGTGATTCTGACTTTTATTGGGGGAGGGGGCTTTTTATTGATAATAACACTTTTTTTTTTTTAACACTTATAATAGAAGCCCCCTGGGGTTAGGGTTATTCCCCCTGGGGTTAGGGTTATTCCCCCTGGGGTTAGGGTTATTCCCCCCTGGGGTTAGGGTTATTCCCCCCTGGGGTTTAGGGTTATTCCCCCCTGGGGTATAGGGTTATAGATATGCAGCATAGATCGATGAGATAGGCACATTGATTGTTTCCGGCTGCTGCAGCCGGAAGCAATCGAGTGCCGAGCCAGGATCAGCGCCATTATGGCGCAGACCAAGGAAGGAGTAAGATGTGTGGATCACTCCTCCGGGACGTTGCAATCCACCCCACTAGACACCAGGGAACAGCTGCATCAAGTAATTGGATGCAGCTGTCAACTTTGACAGCTGCATCCGATTACTTTATTAGTGGGCACGGCGATCAGGCCATGCCCACTAATAGCCTCGGTCCCGGGCTACGAGCGGCACCCGGGACCGCGGCGGTTTAGAGCGCGGTTGCCCCGCGGCCCCGCTCTGAACACATGGAGGCGGCCCTGGACGTACGGGTACGTCCAGGGTCGCCTAGGGGTTAAAGTGACACTGTCACCCCTTTTGGATTATGACTTCTCTACACAGGTGTAATGGGTAAGGTCTGCCTTGGTTTGGGGGGCGATGAGTATTTGCTCATACTTATTACATTACGTCTTTTATACAAAATATGTTTTCGTAATGTTAAACCATGTCTGAAATCCAAAGCAAAAGAACGACTATGGAGATTCTATATATAGCAAGTAGCGTTCACATACACAAAACTACAAATGTATTCAATATTGAAGCTGACGGTAGAATAAAGCGATATGTCAGCCGGCCCAGACCCATCTGGTTTACAGACTAAAATCCTGTCCGCTTCAATAGATTTCTGTTTCACTTGTTACAAAAATATTATCTTAGGTTTGCCAGCTCGGAGGTCAGGCCTGGCTGATGCCTGCGAGGAATGGCTTCCATATAAGCCCCAAAATGCCAGAACGGATTATAAAGGAGGATAAGAGACCCGGATAGACTGATCTCTTGTCACTTGTACTTCACACATAACTATAGTGAATACAGCAGAAAAATATGTGTAAAACTAAGCCATATACTAGTAAAGCAGGTGTTATTTTTGTGTCACTATATGGCGGTATATGGTATTATTATTGTATGCCTTAATCCTCCTGTTACTCTGCTCTTAATGTCTCTGACCTCGGGTTTATTTAAGGTGTTACTGTTGTTTTGTTGTTGTTTTTTCATGCAGAAATCAATAGTCCAGACGATTTTAAGAAACGTTGTAATTGGGTTTATTAGGCAAATATGCCATTATCTGCATTCAAAAAGACTTTCCTCAGGTCCCCCCTCCTCCTCTCTCTCATTCACTGCTCATTATCAGGAAATCTCGACTTTTACATCAGTCGAGCCCTGTGTAACCTATGGAGAGGGGAGGGGGAGATTAGTCTGCAGCAGAGAGCAGAGAACAAATGATTACACAGTATGTCACTGCATGGTGATATTATTCAGAGCAGTATTATTTGTTCATTGTATGGTGGTAATATTTTGTCAATGTCATCACTGCATCACTGCTGTATGGTGGTAATATTATAGTATCACTGTATGGTGATATTATTACATCATCGCTGTATGGTGGTAATATTATATTATCACTGTATGGTGATATTATTACATCATCGCTGTATGGTGGTATTATTATATTATCACTGTATGGTGATATTATTACATCATCGCTGTATGGTGGTAATATTATATTATCACTGTATGGTGATATTATTACATCACTGCTGTATGGTGGTAATATTATAGTATCACTGTATGGTGATATTATTACATCATCGCTGTATGGTGGTAATATTATATTATCACTGTATGGTGATATTATTACATCATTGCTGTATGGTGGCAATATTATAGTATCACTGTATGGTGATATTATTACATCATTGCTGTATGGTGGTAATATTATAGTATCACTGTATGGTGATATTATTACATCATCGCTGTATGGTGGTATTATTAAGTCACTGTAGAGGGATACTATTCTTTCACTCTATGATGTTATTATTACATCATCACTATATGGTGGTATTATTCCATCACTTTAGAGGGATGTTAGTCGTTCATTCTATGGCTATGTTCACACTGCATAAAACAGTGGCTGTTGTTTGACATGACCATTGTTTGCAGTGTCAAACAATGGCCACTGTTCTACAAGTTTCTGCCTTATCGGCCGCAGAAACATTATCTAAAGCTAATTCAAACGGGTGTGCCTGGAAATCAATTAACCATTCATTTCCAGGCATAGAACGGCCGGCATGAAAGCAAGACTATGGGGGAGATTTATCAAACATGGTGTAAAGTGAAACTGGCTCAGTTGCCCCTAGCAACCAATCAGATTCCACCTTTCATTTTCCAAAGAATCTGTGAGGGATGAAAGGTGGAATCTGATTGGTTGCTAGGGGCAACTGGGCCAGTTTCACTTTATACCCTGTTTGATAAATATCCCCCCATGTGTGAACTGTCAATTATTTTCGGACCCTGTTTGAAAACAATGGCTGGATATAATTGACAGGTCAATTATTTCCACGGCCGTCTTGAGCAACGGCTGTTGTTCAGTAGACTGTGTGAAGTTGTTTCAATTTATTTCAGTGCTGTTAATTTTTTAATGGCATCAACGGCCCTTGTTTTAATTGGCAACAACGGTTGTAAAAAAAAAAAAAAAAAAAAACAAAACATAATGTGAACATAGCCTATGGTGGTATTATTACATCATCACTGTATGGCGGTATTATTCGGGTCTAAAATTACCACTTGTATCTAAACACCTAAATGCCTAAACAAACATCAGATTCTCATAGGAACTAATGAAAATGTCGCTTCTGAATGTCAAGTCCCACCCAGACACAATGCGAGGAAAAGTGCCATCACTCCAGTTACATCTGGTGCGATCTGTAGCTCTAACAGATGCCGGCAGAGTAATGTGCCCCGTGGGAATACGGATCTGAAACAGAAAAATAAATATTAGTGAAGGAGCGGGTAATATAATTTAATTGCTGAGGATTTCGCTGCGTCGCAGATACTGACGGTTATAGAAGTGCTGTGATTAAATAGGGAGTCCTTGAGTTTCCAATGGAAGTGAGTTACGGACCTCTCAGAAATCATATCGTACCACCATAGTCTTTCACAACACGAACTCATCACTTATCCGGCTCATTGTCTCTAAACCTGGAAAATAGTTTTTTTACAACAATGTTTTCCTTCAAGCACAATAGGTAGTGATGACAGTGATCACAAATGAGGATACTTAAAGGGGTATTCTGCTGTGGGGTTCCATGGACTCATTTAGTCATTTATAACAGTCACTATCTACTAGGATTGTAACAAGTAATAATGGGGCTCTAAAGTTATGTTTGGCACGGGCCATTACTCCACTATCTACAGCAAGTTAAAATTTATAAAGAGTATTACTGTTTTAGTGTCTAAGTGTATAGTATAGTGAAATGGTATGGTTTTAAAGGGGTTGTCCAGTGAAAATCTTTTTCTTTTGAATCAACTGGTTGCAAAAAGTTATATAGATTTGTAATTCACTTCTATTAAAAAATGTTGTCTTCCCATATTTATCAGTTGCTGTATGTCCTGCAGGATGTGGTGTTTTCTTTCCGGTCTGACACAGTGCTCTCTGCTGCCACCTCTGTCCATGTCAGGAACTGTCCAGAGCAGCAGCAAATCCCCATTAAAAACCTCTCCTGCTCTGGACAGTTCCTGACATGGACAGAGGTGGCAGCAGAGAGCACTGTGTTAGACTGGAAAGAAATAAACAATTTCCTACAGGGCATACAGCAGCTGATAAGTATTAATCTAAGTACAAATCTATATAACTTTCTGAAACTAGTTGATTTAAAAGAAAAACACTTTCACTGGAGTACCCCTTTAACATAGTGTTTATCTGTGTTGGCCAAATCTCTATAATCTACCATCTGCTCTAGGATCTATGTCTTCTTTATCTAGTAAAGTGTCTGGTCTTGGGTGTATTTTATGACTCACTCAGTTGATACATCCTTGATGGGAAAGTACGGCAGTTGAGGGTCTCCACTTTCTCTACACATGACCACATTAAGCTGATCTTTGCCGTCTCAAATCTAAAGGTCAGCTCATGGCAGGTTCAAATGTATGGAGGTCTCCCGAGACTCCACTGACAGATGATGTCGGAGGATATAGTGGTCAGGTGTGATGGACGGACAGCGATTGGCTGAGGGGCCTGTCACTTCAGAGATAGGTCCAGAAATGTCGGAGATGGCTGCGGTGAGCATCAAATCACAGAGACAAAGCAGGAGACCACGGGGGGAACGTGAGCCAGTAAGTATATATCTTTCGTATTTACTTTACCCCCCACCAGTGGCGGAACTACCGCCATAGCAACCGTGGCGGTTGCTATGGGGCCCGCCGCATCAGAGGGCCTGGTGCCCGATCCTGAAATGGATTGGGCCCCCTGAGCAGACACTTGCAGCACCCGGCCGCCGAGTGGGCCTTCCGGGTGCTGCATATGCCCAGCTGCAATGTGCCCGGCAGCCCCTGCGTCCCACGTCCGGAGGCCCCTCCCCGTCAGCGTCCCCTGCGTTAGTCCGTCATTCCCTGGGTCCCCCGGCCAGCATAACATTCAGCCCCCAACCAGCATACCTTGCAGCCCCGCCCCCGTACGGTATCTCCTGTGTCCCCCGACAGGCGGTCCAGCGCCCTCTGTGGTTCCCGTCCTGCGACCCCACCCCCATCCAGCGGCCCCAGCCCCCCCCCCCCCTCACATAGTGTGTCCCCAGCAGCCCCAGCCCCCCCCTTCCATCTTGTGTCCTTCAGTCCCAACCTTACAGACACATATCTCGGCAATTCTTTTCCCCTTTGCCGCTATTGTTCAGACTTTTTACAAACAAACAACTGCAGAAAATACATAGGGTATACACCAAGTGTGACACCGTGCAGGGATGCACCTGTAGCACCCAAGTGGTTTTACAGAATTTGGGAAAAATATGGGGGAAAAATGTAGGTCTTGAAATTTAACAAAGCTACAATAAATTACCTATGTTTGTATACTTGTATATATTACACTTCTACTTATATGTTTATATAGTTTTATATTTCAAACAACATCCCTTTATTTGATACTATATTCCTAACATATTTTTAAATCAATTCATGACTTTTAAAAGGACTCCTTACCTCAGAACAAAGATCTAAAGCCTTGGCCACCAAGTGTCTAACTTTTCTGTTATCCACCACCTGTTGTTACGGGAATTCTGTCTTTAGCAGCACGGAAACCAAGATGGAACACAGGAAGTGGGGGTGGGGCTTAGTTAGTACTATGTAGAGAAAGTTTCAGGTTAACTAAAGCTCTGATAATTCTTAGCTAAGCATTTATCTGGGTGTTTTTTTATTTGCACACTTACAGACTGATGTTATTCTGAAACTTTTCCCACCAAACTATATATATCAGTCTGCTCAGCTCCTCCTGATCTATAACATTCTGGCCACAGATTGCATTGAATTATTAATGTGATAGGTTCCCTTCAAATCAATAGTCTTTTCCTCCCCTATATATGATCTGAATGTAAAGCTCACGTTATGGAATTTTATACTAAACAACTGGATAGGCCTTTGCATCGAAAAGAATAGTCTACTACACGTCTACAATTGTGCAAGAGAAGGTATGCCAGTATTTACCCTCTGTAGACCTGTGTATACCTCCTGTATTACAGTGTATACCCATTGTATGCCAGTATATACCCTCTGTAGACCTGTGTATACCTCCTGTATTACAGTGTATACCCATTGTATGCCAGTGTATACCCCCTGTACACCAGTGTATACCCCTTGTATGCCAGTGTATACCCCCTGTATGCCAGTGTATACCTACTGTATGCCAGTGTATACCCCCTGTATTTCAGTGTATACCCCCTGTATTCCAGTTTATACACCGTTTTCCAGAGTATGCCAATGTATACCAACTGTATGCCAGTGTATACCCCTGTATGCCAGTGTATACCCCCTGTATTCCAGTATATACCCCCTGTATTCCAGTGTATACCCCCTGTATTCCAGTGTATACCCCCTGTATGCCAGTGTATACCCCCTGTATGCCAGTGTATACCCCCTGTATTTCAGTGTATACCCCCTGTATGCCAGTGTATACCCACTGTACACCAGTGTATACCCCCTGTATGCCAGTGTATACCCCCTGTATTTCAGTGCAAACCCTCTGTAAGCCAGTGTATACCCCCCTGTTGGCCAGTGTATACCCGCTGTATGCCAGTGTATAACCCCTGTATTCCACAGTATACCCCCTGTATTCCAGTGCATACCCCCTGTATTCCAGTGTATACCCCCTGTATTTCAGTGTATACCCCCTGTATTTCAGTGTATACACCCTGTATGCCAGTGTATACCAACTGTATGCCAGTGTATACCCACTGTATGCCAGTGTATACCCCTTTATGCCAGTGTATACCCCCTGTATGCCAGTGTATACCCCCTGTATGTCAGTATATACCCCCTGTATTCCAGTGTATACCCCCTGTATTCCAGTGTATACCCCCTGTATGTCAGTATATACCCCCTGTATTCCAGTGTATACCCCTGTATGCCAGTATATACCCCCTGTATGCCAGTGTATACCCCCTGTATACCAGTGTATACCCCCTGTATTCCAGTGTATACCCCCTGTATTCCAGTGTATACCCCCAGTATTCCAGTGTATACCCCCTGTATGCCAGTATATACTCCCTGTATTCCAGTGTATACCCCTGTATGCCAGTGTATACCTCTTGTATTCCAGTTTATACCCCTAAATGTATGCCAAAGCTTATGATTACTTCAGCATTTATGCCAGTACCAGATGCTTAGCATTGCCTTATGTGTAAGTCAGGTTGTCTAATATTACATTTTACTTGTAAACCAGTGTGACACTAATTTGATAATGCAGGATATCTGGAAGACAGCGCTGTACTCTATCACCAGCTCATGATTCAAGGCACACACATATTACCAGGAAGGATACCATAACTTCTACTTCACTGGAATGTTAATACAGCATGCGTCTATTCTGCACACATATTCCTTTCCATGGCATATGTCTTCTACCCTCAGGGTACCATATGATGCCTAAGTACCATCCAGCTTCATTATGGTTTAATAGCGCTGAAGTGCTGCCTACTCCTGACATGTAATCCATTGGATACACATGACTGGTTCCTGTCTTGAAAAAAATATTCTTCTAACAGATTGTTCACAGTTGCCTTCACTGAATAATACTCAGGCAATCCTTACATGCTTTGACTTGTAATACAAAAAGTCCATATAGAGTACCCTCTGCAAAAAAAAACCCCTGCATTTTAGTGTTTAAGTTAAATTAAAAATTATTAAAAGATTTAAATAAATTATTAAAGTTGTATTAAATTATTCTGCATTCAGTGGCTGTCATGCCGCCCGCCAAGTCTGTTGCTGCGGCTCCTTTCTTTCCTACTGACTAGATATCTACTATGATTTGCTTTACAAATGCAGCTTTGCTGTTCTGGGTGCATGTCAGCTCTGCTCTAGCCTCTATCTCTCCCTGTGTTGCTGAACCACATTCAAGACATGCTACCCCCTGCTCTGTGGTGAGTCTGTCCATAAGATGGCTGACATGGAGGAGCATGTGACCAGGCCCCGCCTCCCAGTGCCCACCACTGAGCCTGTATATGCCTATGGAGGACATTGGGGGCAGGGCATGCTCCTCCATGTCGACCATCTTATGGACAGAATCACCACAGAGCAGAACAGCCTAGCCTGGAGAAGGAGAGTCTGATTTTAGTTCTATGAGGTACACAGGGAGCTGCTGTCAGTATATACAGTGAGTATACAGTGGGTCTTTTTAAGGACCACTTCTCCATATTCTAGTGCCTATGCAATATATTCATTTATAGTGCAAATATGTATTTACTGCTAGTAAACAGCTGGTTTGTCCCTGACCTCGTGGATCTGTCTTCTGCCTGCTCTGACCTTTTGCCTGATCCTCACCTTGCAAGAATGCTGCCATCCCTGACCACAGCTTGTCTAATTAAAATTCGGTCTTCTGCCCTTTTACCTTGTCTTCTAGCCATCCAAGAGTCACTCAACTAAGTATAATAGGGAGAAAGAGAATGTGATATTCTCTGTGGGAAAGTTTTTTTTATTCTTTTATTTTTTCATTTATTATGCAGCTTATTTAATTGTTCCTATTATAAAATTGATCTTGGTGACCCCCTGGAAATGACATGTGTTTCTGTGCTCTAAGAGAACATCTTATATGATGATGTTGCATGTATTGTTTTACACAGGCTCTCCACCTCCATTAGAGGTATTGATGATGATTATACAGCTCCTGTAAAACAGTTATATAATGGACTTAAAGGGGTACTCCAGCGAAAACCTTTTTCTTTTAAATCAACTGGTTTCAGAAAGTTATATGGATTCGTAATTTACTTCTATTTAAAAATCTTACCATACTGATCAGCTGCTGTATGTCCTGCAAGAAATTGTGTTTTCTTTCCAGTCTGACACAGTGCTTTCTGCTGCCACCTCTGTCCATGTCAGGAACTGTCCAGAGCAGGAGAGGTTTACTATGAGGATTTGCTCCTACTCTGGACAGTTCCTGACATGGACAGAAGTGGCAGCAGAGAGCACTGTGTCAGACGGGAAAGAATACACCACTTCCTGCAGGACATGCAGAGGCTGATACGTACTGGAAGACTTAAGCTTTTTAAATTGAAGTTAAAGTACAAATCTATATAAATTTGTGAAACCAGTTGATTTGAAAGAAAAAGATTTTTGCTGAAATCACCCTTTAAGTTCAGCTTATCTGACTTGATACCTATGTTCTAGTTCCTTTACACACCTTGACCCCTAACCAATTACTAGCTGATTCGTTCTATATTTTGAGTGGAATATGGAATATGAACCAGCTGGGCTCTGCACTGATTTTTCTGTGTATTTGTAGTCATACTTGTTGTGCCCCCATTTTAAGGACGGGACGGTTATTGAGATGAAGCGCTCCATTTCGTGGAAAATCATTGCAAATGGCTTTATATTTCACTGCTACCGAATTAAATATATTATGTGTAAGCAAAATGCGGAGACAGGGAGCATGAGTGACAGATGAATTATTCATCGGCTCGGCAGTACACAGTCTTAGACGTATGCTAAATCACTGGCTTTATGGAGTCTGCATGGCAGGCGGATGCCGCAGCTGTCAGGAAATAGCCTTGCAAACTTTAAGTTCCAAAATATAACTTTTTAGTCATCAGAAATTCTCTCTGCGATTCGGTAATTTTTCATATTCGTGCAGATAGTGAGAAAAACTTTATAGACCCTGTCTTCTATTCCTGGTGCTGCCTTTTACTGCAATGTATCAGAGTAGATAAAGACTATAGAGTTTAAGATAGATAAGAGCTGCAATGTGAAGCTCAATAAGTACTACCTAGACTTTCTACCTACGCCTGTACTTTCTGTGATAGACAACTCCAACAAGAGAGACTCAGCACCACAACCGCACTCGGGCAGCGTCTTGTTGTGTGAACACTCCCGGATCAGTACTACTGGTGGTGCTCTACTATGCATAGTCCCACATACAATCAGTTTCTCCAAGATAAAAGACGTGGCACTCACCATGTAGCAAATAATCTTTAACTTTATTCCATCACCAACACAGGTAGCACGAAGTGGATGAACTGATTAGGCGACAGCTGTTTCGCACGTCACATGCTTTCTCGCAGCCCCCTGTTGCGAGAAAGTATGTGACGTGTGAAACAGCCGGTGACTGGCGACAAGAGCAGCTGAATGCGGGCGGCTGCGCTGGAGACAGGGAGGTAAGAAGATGTAATTGTTTTCATTCACCCCATCCTGGTGAGTGTGAAAAAAGTGTCTACTTTACACCAGTTTGATAAATCTTCCCCATTGACTTTATATTAGCAGTTCAGCACCATGGACAGTGAATATATGTTAGGCTAAAGCCACTATTACACCGGGCGATGTTAGGGAGCAAATAATAATAATAATAATAATATTTATTTGTATAGCGCCAACAGATTTCGCAGCGCTTAATGAGCGCCATCAGGGCTCGTTTGCTCCTCATTTCCCGCTCGATGCCGCCGCTATTACACACATCGGCAGCCAGCGGGTGAGAGTCGAGAAGGCTACAGGGAGCTGTGGGGGGCTGCCTGGGTGATCGCTAGATTATCCGGGCAGCCCCTAGAAGATAGCGGTGGTCTGCTGCGGCCTCTCCTGTTCCCCAGGGTGATGGCAGCAGATCGTTGCTATATTAGTCATTTTTCTTTGAACATGTTAATAGACAAACAACAGCGACGATCAGCTGACATCGTTCATGTCGGCGGATCGTTGTTTTCTAGTACACAAGACGATTATCAGCTGTAAAGGCCAATATCAGCCGAATACGTCCGATAATCGTTTTGTGTAATAGGGCCTTAAGTCATCAGCCTTTTCATAAGGCAAAATGAAGCATTACATGGGGTAGACAATATAACCTAAAGAAGCAGTTCACAAAATTTTTTTATTGGCCCCACCACTAGACGCTGGCCGGTATACTCACCACAGGTGATCGGTGTCCTGCAGCGTGGCTGCAGTGCCGCTCAGATACGGCACCAGTATCACAGGAGACAGAAGAGGGGTCACAGGAGCGGATGACATGAGTGTGCGCCAGATTTGAAGGGTGCCGCGGGACCAAAACAAAGCCGTGCCATGGGAACACAAGGCCAATAAAAAACTATGTGAACTGCTTCTTTGAACTGTTTAGAGGAGATTTATCAAACATGGTGTAAAGTGAAACTGGCTCAGTTGCCCCTAGCAACCAATCAGATTCCACCTTTCATTTTCCAAAGAGTCTGTGAGGAATGAAAGGTGGAATCTGGTTGGTTGCTAGGTGCAACTGAGCCAGTTTCACTTTACACCATGTCTGATAAATCTCCCCCACTGTTTCTACATAGTCAGACTGAATACAACTCAGGTTGATATTCATTTTTCAATGAATTCAAACATTGCTGATAAAATGTATTAGTTGCTACTCTAAAAATCTATTTGTCTTAGACGTATCAACTTGACAAAGTTTCTAAGGGGAGTGGTTATTGGTGCATGCCTGGTAAGGTTGTTCTATGACCTCAGTTGATGGGCATATTGAGATCTACTATTTTCTTGATCTTAGGATGCAAAGACCAGCAAAACCTATGCAGACAGAAATAGATGTGGTCAAAAGCTGAAGCTGGTGTAGGTGAGAGGGAGGGTTCAACTTGACTTTGTAAAAATAGGGTGTGCTAGTAAGTTTATTTGACGGTGGATGACGGTGTAGACATGTTGGGGACATTTACCAAGGGTCCGCCCGAGGCGTACACCAGGGAGAAGGTGCATATTTGCCTCTTCTCCCTGGCGTACGCCTGTCGTATGCCCCGTCTCCCGATGGACGGGCTGGCGGAGCTTGGGGGGGGGGGGTGTGACAAGGCGGGGAGGAGGCTCGTAATCATGATTTAAATCATGATTTAAATCTACACCTGCTGGAAGCAGGTTTGGGCGCCCGGCTGGCCAGATTCACTAAGAGGCGTACGCCTCTTAGTGAATCCTGCTGGGGAAGAGAAGATGGGGCCTGATATAAGACCGGCATACTTGTACACCACTCTTCATAAATCCCCCATGTTGGGTTCTCCAAAGCATGAGATTCTCGTAGCATTCACTCTTTGTGCCTGTAAAACGCTGTGTTAATAAGCAGACAAAGCTCAGCAGCCTCTGTCATTCATGTATTAGCAATCTAGGTTTTTTCATTGCATACAAAGCAAGGTTGTTCTCATCTCGAGGTATAGTGAAAAAGTCTCATTCTATTTAATATTACAATATGAGCTACAAAGATCCAGCTAATTAGCGACTGTCGTTATAGTGACTGCATCGAGAGATAAGTGCCGCAGACACCGGGACGCCACATTCTCTTCACTCCACAAAGGAAGAGTCTGACGTTCTCGCGAAGAGCCACCAATGTTACCCATCTATTCAAATTTTAGGTTGCAATTCTTTTGATGTATCAGAAGCTGAACGTTCATCGTCTGTGTGATACAAAAAGGTCATTAAAGGAAGTTTCCAGGTTCTATGTGAAGTTTAATCATCCAAGGATAAGACGATGCAACTTTCTGATTCACATCGGGAAAGATGTATAGGTTGGCGTAAAATGGGCCAAGTTTATTAAGAAATATATACAGTATATATATATTAGAGAAGAGCGAATCACTCATCAAAACGGAGCCAAACACTTTGTTTGATCAGTGCTGGCCTTTCAGCGCTGCTCCGCTACCTGCCACTCTTCCCAGGAAAAGCTGGATCCAATCATGGGAAACTTCTCCCAGTTTTCCAGGACTGGATCCAGCTTCTCCCCAGCAACCGGGGTGGAGTGACGGGGAGCGGAGCAGCGCTGAAACGCCAGTGCCATGATGAGTACTTATATACAGTATATATATATATATATATATATATATATATATATATATACTGTGTGTGTATATATATATATATATATATATATATATATATACGCAACAGGAATCTATATATATATATATATTTTATTAATTTTTTTATTTAACATTTTAACAGTATGTTCAGACAGCTATGTTCACTACAGAACATTATGTTCAGACAACGTTATTTTTTTAGAAAAGAAAGGATGCCGATTGCAATAAAATTGCAGCAGCAGCATTGCATTGAATTCAATGCAATGCTGCCTGCTGTGTCCCGACATCTTTTTTTAACGTCCATTCTTCAAAACAGGCATTAAAATAATGAACATGCCTATTATTTCCAGACGCTGTTCACCAAACAGCGTCCGGAAACAAAATCTGTTCACAAATGTAAAGTATGACAGCAGCCGTACTTTACACTGGTGTCAATGGTTAATTGAATTGCAGGCACACCCAATGGTGTCTGCTATTTAATTGTAAAAAGATAATGTTCCTGCAGCTGATCCAGCTATGCAACAGACAGTGTTATACCAAGTGTGAACCTAATCTAAGGGGTAACATGGTTCCTCTGCACGCTATTAAAGTCTGTGATGGGAACTGCAGGGTTGCTCAAGCTTTGATCCTGGAACAGTTACACATATAGATATATAGAGAGGAGCGAATCTACAGTATTAGAGAAGCAAAGTGTCTGTCTACGCTCGGCCATCAACTTGTCAGCTGGCTGCCTTTGAACTCCTCCCCAAGTGCCTGGAAAAGCTAGATGCAGTCCTAGTCCCAGTCCACAGGACTGGATCCAGTTTTTCCAGGCACCTGGAGCGGAGTTCAAAGGCAGTCGGCTGACAAGCTGATTCACTAATACTCTATATTTGCTCAACTCAATAGGTACAAAGCCATTCCTGATGTCTATTCTAATGCATGTTATCCATTACACTTGGGGAAGCTGTCTGTGTCAGTAGCGCTGTCTGTAGCAGAGCATAACATGGAGCAGGGTGAGTAGTCATGTTGTTGCTCTTGAGCCACCGTTTTTACTACTACTGCGACTTTGTCTTCTGGGATACAGTATAAGGTGACCAAAAATCTGCAGTTCTGGCATTTAATTTTCCTTTTTTATTTTGCTGCTTGTCATTTTGTTTTAAGAGCTCGGCATCTCCCTCCCTGTGATATGTTCACTTTAAGGGTCACATAGTATGCTCATACACACACACAAATATATATATAGTATGACTGGCACTACTGAATGTATAATAAGATGACTGCTTCTTTAGAAAAGTAAACATTTAGTTATACATTGGTCTTATGGATAAGCTGTAAAGCATTCTCTGCTGTAAAGATTACTGATGCTCAACGCCTGTTCAGCGAGTCATTGTGATAACCTTTTTAGTGGCCTATAAAGACGCTATACATAGAAATGACTTCATTTGTGGCACGCTGAATAAGCTATGAAGTTTTATTACCCAGATGAAAAGAATAACACGGATATATTATGACTCAAGCAGCTAAAGGAGACACAGTGAGAAAATTCACAATGGTCTAATGCTGGAAACAAGCATTCATCTGAATTAGATTAAAGACTAACTACCATTTGGGCCCCAATGCAGGATACATTCTCCTAACTCCACTAAAGTTATCGGTATACAGCTGATTTAGAGACATCCTCCTGAATAACATGGATAATAAGTAGTCCTCCCTATTATGTGCATGAGCCCAGTAGCCCTGGATATTCATGAGAAGCAGAAAACTCTGCCCACTATTTGCTGATTGACAGTTATCTATCCATGCTATGTATGGGCAGTTAACTGTCAATCAGCAGCTGGAGGGCGGGAGGAGGGATGGGGCAAGAATCCTATTCTTCTGCATATTAGGAGAACAGCTGAACAGAATGATGCAAGTAATACACCGATCTGTTCAGCATTTCTGTCACTAGTTTATGCTGCCCTCATTTAAGGCCACATAAACCTAGTGACAGATTCCCTTTAAGGGACAGATTGTCATTTTTGAGAAAACCCCTTTGAAGGTTATTTAGAGAATATTGCTATTGGTACTGGCCAATACAGAATCAGGATCTGGCTGACTGCAGAGTTGCTGTCATGGGACCAAAGGGGTAATGTTTCACCTTGAGGAGATGACTATATAGATGTTTGCAGACTTGTAGGCCATTCATGCTCCACTGGGATTTCTTGGCTGAAGGACAAAGTAAATGATACAGTATGGGCTGGAAAACACAAATACAACAAGTCCTCCAGAACGATATATTTGTAGCTACTCTCTGCTTTTGTTGATAAGAGGTCGTAGCAGTAATGTACTCTACATTTGGTGAGCTGGGCATCATGTTTGGTGGCTGTTACATCTGTTCTGCCAAGTGATTCCTGTGGATGTGTAGGCAGCCAAATAGAATCAGCATCAGAAGTGGCTTCTTCTCACCATTCAACAGAGTAGTGACTGCTTTTATATATATATATATATATATATATATATATATATATATATATATATATATACCAACAAAACACAACAATCACTGAAATCAGTGAGATTAGTGATAAAACTCCACTGATTGCCCACTACAAAATTTGAATATGCAAAGAATGGGCCGTGGGGCCTCAGTTGCGAGTCTCAAAACAGGGGAATAGCCAGATATCCCTCTCTCCAGAGAAGGAAGCTTGTTGCGAAGGGGCGCCTCACAAAAAATGGCACCACAAAAAGTATGTAACCACCATATCTACACATCGATGCATCCATGATTCCCATAAAAAAAAATTTTTTCCTGCATTTAACTGAGAAATGTAATAGGTGATCACAGGACAACTACTTAGATTTAGTAGCCCCTTTAAAAAGATCAAACAGCATGCACTGTATTATATGAATCTGAAATACACAGTTTTGCTTTGGATTGTTTGTTCCCTTTAGTGGTTTTTTTGTTGTTTTTTTACCAGTTTGTGAAATATTAAAAAAAAAAAAAAAACTGTTGAAAAGGATTCCCCCTCCCCCCCACATTCTTTAAAAGTAATCCTAGAATCACACAAAGAATCATATGACATAATAAGAAAAATGCAGGTTAAAGACAAAAACAGTTGCGTGTGGAAGCAGAGCGCAGGAGAACACCGGAAACTTGGACAGGTGATATAAACTGTTTGGGCAAAGGCTGCACGGACATCGCTAAAAATGTCTGTGTAACCCTTGCTAAACTATTATCGGGCCATGTAATAGGCCCAGTAAACAAGCACCATAGAGAAGGTTCTACTCAGGTTCCCCTATATGAGCCAGTATTTACAGTATTAATCGGACCTTCATCGACCCTTGCAATAGGACCCTATGTGTTGGAGATGGAGAGCAGGAAATTCTGAGCAGCAAGACCGGCACAAACATCGAAGAAATGGCGCTGGCAGGGGGTTGTGGCAGGGAAGAACATCTTTTCGTATGTTTTACTGTCACTTTTGAAATGAAAAAAAAAAATTCACAGACAACTCCTTTAATGGCCAATAATTGGGAGAATCAGGTGATCTTCTCCTGTAAAACAGTAACTTTGGCCTCCTCTCTTCCTGTATACGGCATATAGTGAAAGAATGATCCAACACGTACCCCATATTCTGGTTATAGCTCTACTACTCTGACGTGTTATGATCTCCCTAAATTAATCTGAACTTTTCATTTTTTTTTTACTATAATCTGACAAGTCTGACACCTCCTGTTCCTCTTACATCAGCGGTGTCTAGAAGGTGACTGACAACGCCTCTGATATTCAAATTTTAAGTGTCAAATATACATGTCTAGTTTTTATTACAGATAACAAGAACATTTTTTGGGGGGGCACAGATGACTGATCGCAGCTATTTCTAGAAGCTTCTGGCACAATGTGTAGGATTATACCTTATTACAGAGGTATCAGTGTCACCCCGGCACCCTATCATGTCTCTGAACATTACTCAACAGTGCTTCAAGGTAATACGCAAGCTGGAAATTGCTGCCTTAGCATGAAAGGGTTTGTATCATGAATCTATCTCCATGTGTCCATAAGGAGTATGGACATCATAGAGGAGGTTCTACTCAGGCCCCCCTATTTGAACCAGAATAGAGAACTGCTTTAAAATATATATTCATGAGAATGGCTGCTATGTAATACCACATACCCCCTGCGGGGACGGCAGTAGAGGAAATGCCTGACTGACCTCTACTTCCCTTACACCATCTTGGCAGCGACTTTCCGAGAGTTGGCTTTGAAGGGACAACAGTGGTGCAGAAACTGTGGCCTCCTATAATTCCCATCATGCCTGGAGAGTAGTTGGCCGCCCAGGTATTTCCTGCAGGAACAGGTCATAGCAGGAATGGAGGAGCAGCCAAGAACAGAAGGAATCAAGAGCTGTTGGAATGGCCGGTATGTATATTTAGAAAAACCTAGCGTGCCCTTTCACTTCAATGCAACACATTCTGAAATCTTTTCCAGCTATTAGCCAATTGTTCCTGCACAGCGTGGAATATAAAGGCATGTCCAAAGTTTTGACCGACTGTCCAGTGGAAATGGGAGAGGGGAGGAGATTTAGTGGGGTTAAAGGGGGTTTTCTGTGCAAAACAGATTGATGGTTTATTATTGTAATTAAAGGTAAAGTCTGGCAAAAAAAAAAGAAAAAAAGAAAAGAAAATATATAAATATAAAACATAATAAAGAATGTATACTTACTCGTTCCTTTGCCACTGCAATGCTGTGTCCCCGCTGTCACTGACTGGCTGAGTGGGCAATCCATCAGCTTGGTCTGGTACTTCCACCCGAGTCATGACGTACCAGGAAGCGAGGAAAAAATGACATCCTGCGGGATCCGGGAACGTGTTAACTCAACGCTGTTGGGCACGGTGACCGGTAAGTATACATTTTTTATTATGCTCCTCCCATACCCTGCCTACACAGGATTTTATGGTTTTACCAGGGTTCTCCTTTAATCACTGATCCTTTAATCACTGATCTGTTGACACCCTGCACTCCTGCCTAGTGGGCAGGACGTGGCCTGAAGCAGTTGCTTCATTCACTGTGTAGTGGTGGCAACATGTAACTGCAACTTAGCTTCCATTAAAGTGAGCAGCTGCTGAGTTGCAGTACCAGGTCTGACCACTACACAACGAACGGAGCCAACTGCTTCCGGAGATGGAACCCCACCGATCACTGATTGATTACAGGACATCAATCTGTTTTACCCAGAAAACCTCTTTAAGGAGCACATTTGAGGTCTGGAATTGGGTTGCGTTGACCACCACTGGACTCTTTGTAACCTTATAAATAAATCTTTCTATATTATCTCCATTCCACAGAAGGCATCCAGCCCCGATATAACACATGAATGACTCGGCCTATTTTGAACTTCTCAAACTTCATGCATCATTAATGGAATCATCATTACCATCTCCTCAAGCAAACAGTTAAATGACTTCCAATTGATTCCTACACAGAACCACCGTGATCAATGTTCAGCGGAGTCCGCGGTGACGCCTCTGTACGTGCGCACGCCGCTGTTGGTGCTGCTATTCTCGTATTTCTTGTGTTTTCAAAGACCTTTATTTTAGGAATGCTCTCAGCAGCGGCAATGAAAAAAAAATACCAAGGAAAAACACACAAAAAGAGAGACTTTTGTGCGAGACGAGCAAACCCACTGAGATTCTAATCAGGGAACATAATAAAACTTTTCCGTCATTGATCTTTTCTCCAAGAAAACAATGAAGCTTCTTGTAAGTTCCACCACGTTGTATCAACTATTACTGCTGAAAACACTTCCAGGTCTTACTCATCATTTCCATATAACATGATGACATGAACCAACTATTCTTGGTAGGGGTAGGCTACCTTGGAGACTGGCTCCCTACTAGGCCACAGAATTTACTAGCAAAACAGGCTTGTGTTTAATACCCCCCCCCCCTCCAACTAACAGCGCAAGACCAGCAGCAAGGAGGCAAGTAACACTCATACCTTCTTCTTCAGCGTTCCCGGCGCTATAGGGGTCTGTCAGCAGCTTAGATTTATCCAACCTGCTCATAGTTCCCCTTTAAAGCTTTGCCCCAACTACCCAGACAGATTAACTAAGTCGTGGACGCCAACCGGATCTGCGCCTGTCCGGAGCAGGTGTAGATTTTTGCATGGTTTACGCCTTTAGCCATAAACCAAGATAAATGAGACCCCTCCTACTCAACCTTCAGACGAGCCGGGGTTACGGCTGCTGTACACCATGGAAAAGGTAAGAACCTGTGCCTGTCTGCCAGGGGCACAAGCTTAATAAATGCCCCCCATACAGTATACAGTGTATTTCACACTGTAAGTGCCATTACAGGGCTGTTCAGAGACCTGTGCTGCCTGAAACAGGGCAGGATGCAGACAGCACTGTACATGGTGTAGTGGCCAAGATGGTTACTGCAGTTGAACTCCTGTTGAAGTGAACGAGAGCTGGTATTTAGTAAGGAAAGTTGCAATATGGTGTCATTAGAAAAAAACTTATTGTTTAAATAATGTTTTTATGTTTAACATATTTTTTAAGAATTTTTGGTGACATTTTTTCAAATTTTCCATTTAAAAAAAATATTTATCTATAGGGCTATATATGGCTAAGTATATATAGGTTTGCCAATATATACAAACCGACAGAGGGCCATTATAGTGCTCCTATTAAAGCGTACCTGATTCAGCTCCCCAGCTGTGTCCATTACCATCAAAAACCAAATGACTGCTGTTACAGTGATAGTGATCATTAAATTTGCTTTGGTTTAAGAGTGGATTTGGATTACAAGCACGGTCCCAGAACCAATTATGCTTATAATCCAAGGCACCACTGTATACCTGTAAGACTTCTCAAGTTAAATATTTTTGCAAATACAATCATTCAGCAAACTTACCTCCTCCTCCTCCTCCTCCTGATATGTTGCTCTTTCCCTCACACTGTTGACAGCTTTTTGTCTAGGTTACCAACGACCACTCTGCTCTAAAAGCAGTGGTCTGGCTGATGTATATATACAGTAGCTATAATAAAGATATATAGAGATATAGGGGCTCATTTGTGAAAATACGCCCCAGGCATACACCGCAGAAAAGGGGCAGATTTGCCTCTTTTCCATGTTGTACTCCAGCCGAGTGGCAAAGGGGGGAAGAGGTGTGGCGTCCTTCTGCGCCTGATTTATTATCATTCATGGCACAAATCTACACCTGCTACTGAGCAGGTGCAAATGTGTCACAAAATGCCTTCACCAGGTCATGCACCTCTTAGTAAATAAGTCCAGGAAACTGGGGGCGGGGCTTTATTTAAGACTGGCATACTCGTACACTGGTCTTCATAAATGTCCCCCATAGTGTATATATACTGTGGAGCACTACGGTCGACTTGCCAGATGGTACTGTGTGACGTCACTACTGTGGTGGTTGGTCGGAGTATAACTCAGCCGGATGGTAGGTTGTCGTGACGCCGGTTGGGCACACAAGTATGGGGCACACCTACTTTTATTTTACAGTGGCAAGCTATACCCTGTCTCCTGTAGTTGATGTTGCTGGCTGTGAGGTGGTCCCTTGGGTACTTATAACGGTGGTCCGGAGTGGAGTTGTGACCCACCTGGACTATCGGTACCGCCACCCACAGAAAGGGGAGATGACCCAAGGATGGTGTAATGACTGTGTAGGTGCCTGAACAATATCCATAAATAAAATCTTCTTTACTTCAGGAATACTTGGGACAGTAGCTGATAATAGACTTCTGACTTGACTAGACAAAATCTGCGCTAAGAGCTTTTGGAGCAGAAGAGCTGCGCTGACTTGGTTGTGTGCTGAGAAGTAGAGTGAGTTCAGAGCGGTAGAGAGGAGTTTGTGCTGAGAGATCAGAGTGGTAGAGAGGAGTTTGTTACGAGGGTACAAGTGTGCTCTGCCGGAACTTTGGAAGAAGTAGAATACTGACGAATACTTGAAAGTAGTAGACTACTTGTGCCCGTGTTTCGACCTTTGTTGTCGCTGTACTACCTGTTGCCCTACAGTGTCGGGTGACCCATCCTCCTAGGGTGACACAAGCCCCAGACCTTGTTACCTGAGTTGAGCAAGGTGGCCAAATAACCTGGTTACACCTGTGCTGCAAGATAGAGTACGTAGGCTTGTAGCAACTTTGCTCTATCAGGATTGGTTCCTCTTGGTTCAGGATACTGTCCTGCACTGTTAGAGATGTTCATGGCGTGGGTTGGGGTGATCTCTGACTTGTCCTCTCCTGAGTGGTTTAGCACTGCATACTAAGAGTAAGTGTTGCTTGGAGGAAAAGAAGAGTCTCACTGCCTATATGTCTGTCCTCTACCTCACTCCCGACTAGACTACACTGGACTTGTGGGAGGACCTGGCAGAGCCAGGGCCCAGCTGGAATACAGCAGGGACCATTTTATCTTGCGTCCTCTCTCTACCAAGACTTGGATAAGACTCACTAAGTGTGGGTGTGTACTTACTCTCCCCATGTGACAACTTCCTACAGGGTGTGTAATAGCTCCTATGAGTGGTGGAGAAGAAAGTGCAGAGAAAAGAAGGAGAATAGAGATAGGTGGAGGAAAATAAATTTAGGCATAACTTCATTACCACTTCACTAGTACAGAGTTTTGCGAGGGGTGTATAGACTAGTAACACCCATAGTGAGACACCACAATTCTGTATAATATATCTAAATATTTATACTATAGCTATATATTCACCAGCCAGACCACTGTTTTTAGAGCAGAGTGGTGGTGGGTAACTTAGACAATTAGTTGTCAACAATGGGAGAGAGAAAACCATATCAGTAGGGATGGGAATATATTAGTTTGGATGGGAAGGTGAAAATAACAAAGTAAACATACTCGTCCTCCTGTGTCCAGCTGTCAGAAGTCTGTGTGGTCACATGACAGCAATGGAGAAGGGTGTGTTCAGCATGGACCAATCAGGAGTGACAGAGACTGCAGGGAGCATGAAGGAATGAGCAGGACATATGTGAGCACAGCATAGCAGCTCTCTGTCCGGGGAGAGAGGGGTTACAGCTATGAAGAGATTACGACCACAGTCCTGTCCCCTGATGCTATGATTTGACAGCCACCTACAGCTTTCCCAGCTACAATGTCACATACCTGGCTGAGTGATTGTCCGTTCAGCCAAGTGGTGACTGGGATGGGACAAGGGCCCAGTCACTGGTGAGCGGGCAATCTCTCATCCAGGCCATGACGTTGCAGCTGGCAGCTGGCCATCAGCAGGAACAACATTGGCATGAGGACGGGTAAGTTAACTTTGTTTATCAATTTCCTGCACCCTATTGCCTTCCTCCCTTTTTTTGTAATTTCACTGGACTTCTCCTTTAACTGCGAAGAGAGCTACCTGTCCCATTTACTGTGACTAAATAATTTCTGGGAACGTACGAAGAATAAACAAGCCGAGCTCGGCACGTAATGTCTTTGTCCTTGTTGGGGAGACGGAGCTCTTGGATTCTTTGAACAGCAATGCTCCATGAATGGGAAGGAATTGCCAAGCAAATCAGCATGCAGATGGTGCTCTGAAGTCATGTATAGAAAATCTGTAGGATAAATGTTCTGTGAACTGTGTCGCAGACTGTGTTTCCATGGTAATCACACAGTTTTAAATTGACCTAACAACTGTAGCAGAGTAGCTTAATTTTTACGCCGCCTTTTTTTTTTTTTCTCTTCTCCTGTAAATTCATTTCTTGTATGGAACCTATTGCATAATATCTGTGTGGTAATGCAGAGGAATATTTCATTGTGGCCATTGGCTATGCAGGGGGTTTGGCTGTGGATTTGATATGGATTTCCTGCGTTGAGTACAGAAGAGAACAGCTCATCCATATCTATAGAAAAAGAAATTAAAAAAAAAAACATTCTTTAACCATCAGAATATAGAAACAAGGTCCATTCCTGGCCCTGATGTTAACTGTGCAAGTCCCTTGCCACTCTGTAGACCTATCTGCTATCTGGAGACTGGCACAGCAACCCAACAGATCAGAAATGTCTGCAGGACGCATCAAAATTTTTATCAAAGGAGGAAAAAAAAAATTTAATTAATTAATGTCAGAAAGTTAAACAGATCTGTAAAAAAAAAAAAAGTATTTCCAGTACGTATTGGCTTCTGCATGTCTTGCAGGAAGTCTTGTACTCTTTTCAGTCTGACACAGTGCTCTCTGCTGGTCTGAACTTAGGATGGGAAAGTTAAAAAAACAAACAAACATGATGTATAATAATAAAAAAAAAAATAGATCTGCAAAGCGTACTTGTCACAAAGTCCACTCCACTTTTTCGAGTCCCGGCTGTGCTTCCATTCTGGAAGCTACAGATGATGCCCAGCTCCCTCAAAGAGGTGAGCAGGGGAGCGTGGTTGTGGTGTCATACCACAGGTGTTTCGTATGTCACACCTGTCACAAAAGTCTTTTTCTCAAAGTAAGAGTGGTGATGAAGGTATTTATTAATTTCACCACTAGATGTCAGTATTTTCTATGTATGCTCCTCTTTGTTGCACAGCTGAAGTAAGCAAAGGGTTACTGTTTTCTATGTACCACATGGTCTCTGCTGACCAATAGAGATAATCTTCTTGTCTAACCTATCACTTTCCTTCTTTTCTTGCATACATTCATTTCCACCACTCACAGGGGCTTTCACATACCCCTGTAGGAGGTAGTCACTTGATGGGAGGAAGTGTAGCTTCAGTTTCCCTCAGATTCTCATGGAGGAGGACACACATAGAGTAGGCATCCCTGCTGTAGTTAAGCAAGGGCCTATCTCTGCCAGGACCCCTGTCCTGGACAGTCCAGTTGTGTTGGAGAGTCAGAAACACACATGTATGAAGCAGTCAGAGGCACTCATTTTGTTTAGTCTACTTCCACTTTGCAGTGCTAGACACTACAAGGAGGACAAGTCGGGTTTTAACCCAGCTTACGCCAGAACCACTCTACAAAGTGCAGGGCAGTATCCTTAGCTAGTGTGGATAGGACAAAGCTACCGGAGGGTCTATGTATCCTATCTCCCAGCGCAGGTGACACCTGGACACGCTCGGACACTCAGCTTCGCCCAGGTAACCACGACTGGGGCTTGTATCACCCAATAAGGATGGGTAACTCTACACTTTAGGGCAGAATGTGGTCAGACAACACAGTCTAAACGCAGGCAGAAGTTAACTTCCCACTCAAGTATCTCTCAAGTATTTTTCTCTCTAAAATTCTGGCACAGTACTACTTTGGGTTGGGACTCCCTTGGCAAACTCCTCTCCTCTGCGCTGCTCCACTCTACTCTAAACTCTACACAAGCACAAGCACCGCTACAACTACTTCTCTTATATTGAAGTATCTCTCAGCACAGATCCAATGAAGCGCTTAAGTCTGTACCCAGATCAACTATCTATTTCCAAAGCGTTTATATTGTTCAAGAGACTGTGCAGTAAAGCTGTTTCATTTATTCTACTGGGACTCCATCTTCCTTGCACCAGCACCTATACACATCCGCTACACACCTTGGGTCATTTCCCCCTTTCTGTTGGTGGCGGTACTGATAGTCCGGGTGGGTCGATTGCCACTTAGGACTACCCTGATAAGAGCCAAAAGGACCCATCACAGCCTGGCAGGTCACCGACCATTGGGGAACAGTAGGGCCAGCCATAACATAAAAGCAGGTATAACACCACACCTGTGTGCTGGACTAGCACTGGGGTCACAACATTTCCATCACCGCCTGAGCAGTACAACTACACCGACCAACCACCACAGAAGTGGCGTCACTAGCAACATCTCAACACGTCACTGGTCGAGTAGTAGAGTACCACATGATATCATTGGAAGCTGCCACAATGGGAGGGCAACTGGTCCTGGAAGATGTGACAGCAGGGGCAACAGGGGTAAGTGTGGACTCTTATTGCATTATGGCGTGGGGTGTCTGTAAGAAGTTTTCTTTTTGCCCAAAAAACTCTTTGAAAGGGTACTCCAGAAAGAAAATGTTTGCAAATCAATTGGTGTCAGAAAGTTAGACAAACGTTTTAAATACTTCTATTTAAAAATCTCATGTAGAGATGAGCGAACCGGGTTCGGGTTCGAGTCCATCTGAACCCGAACATTCGGCATTTGATTAGCTGGGGCTGCTGAACTTGGATAAAGCTCTAAGGTTGTCTGGAAAACATGAATACAGCCAATGACTATATCCATGATTTCCACATAGCCTTAGGGCTTTATCCAACTTCAGCAGCCACCGCTAATCAAATGCCGAAAGTTCGGGTTCGGATCGACTCGAGCATGCTCCAGGTTCGCTCATCTCTAATCTCATGTCTTCCGGTACTTATCAACTGCTGCATGTCCCACCGGAAGTGATGTATTTTTTCAAGTCCGACACAGTGCTCTCTGCTGCCACCCCTGTCCATGTTATGAACTGTCGAGAGCAGGAGAGGTTTCCTATGGGGATTTTCTGCAGCTCTGGACAGTTCCATGTGGCAACAGAGATCTTTTTACGAATTCGTTGACGCCAATAGGTGGCAAATTCTCGTAATATGAAATCTGTGATAGATCTGAACGCACCCTAATGGTCTCTGAAAGAAAGCAAAGTTAGGCCCCGTTCCCACTGAGCAAAACTAGCGGAATTCCGTGGCGGAATTGTCCGCTGCGGAATGCCGTTAGCCTCCCGCTCATAATGGGAGTCTATGGGAGGCGCGCGCTCCTGCCCTGTCCGCGCTGAAAAATGAACATGTTTTGCTCAGTTTTGCTCATGTTTAGCTAGTTTTGCTCAGTGGGAACGGGGCCTTATATTCACTGAGGGGGAGATTTATCAAACATGGTGTATAGTGACACTGGCTCAGTTGCCCCTAGCAACCAATCAGATTCCACCTTTCATTCCTCACAGTCTCTTTGGAAAATGAAAGGTGGAATCTGATTGGTTGCTAGGGGCAACTGAGCCAGTTTCACTTTACTCCATGTTCAATAAATCTCCCCCTGAGCGTATATAACGGTATAAGAAATCTCAATGGCAATAAGGAACTGTACACACTCCTCGTACTGCCGTATGGTATGGTGATAAAAGCATTGCTTCTGACAGAACACACATATGATGTCAGAGACATGTACAGTATGGGTGGATGGTGCATGGAGCATAGGACAGTGTCCTTACAACATACATGTGTCCTATTATTGGGGACAGGACCCCAGTAACACATCCGGATTCATGGCTTCTTTTATGTCAGTTCTAAATATGTAACTTTTCACCTCTAAATGAATTTCTAGCTTTTCCTCATCTCGTATCCGAATAAACTTCTCATCAATGATTATAATGAGCGTGTATCTTAATTCAGGTCTTAGTTATGGGTTTACAAGGATACTTAATACTTACGCTGCTAATCTGCGGTTACCATGGAAATATCTGTGATATCAAAATAAAGCTACAGTACGTGTGGGCGTGCAACACAAGTTATTTCAGTTAATGTTTTCTGTAGGTTATTCTGTTACTAGAGGATAGATGTCATCTTTTACTGTATTCAGGTGCATGGTTGTGTGTATCCTATAGGTGGACATGTTAGGCTAGGTTCACACTGCGTTTTTGCAATCCGTTCTTTTCATCCGTTTTTAAAAAAAAAAAAAAAAGGATGCACTTGTGTGCATCCGTTTTTCCGTTGACTTCCATTGTAAAAAAAACGGATCAAAATGGATCAGTTTTTTTTAACGGACACAAAAGTAGTGTCAGCTACGTTTTTGTGTCCGTCAAAAAAAAAAAATGATCCGTTTTGATCCGTTTTTCTTTACAATGGAAGTCAATGGAAAAACGGATCAAAACGGATGCACACAAATGCATCCGTTTTTTTCATCTGTTTTTTTGAAACGGATGAAAAAACTGATTGCAAAAACGCAGTGTGAACCCAGCCTTACACAGGCCATAGAGGGGGGTGATTTTTTATATATATATATATATATATATATATATATATATATATGGCTAGTAGGTAGGGCCAGATTATAGATAGGGCACAAGTGGCTTCTTTTATCCAATTCTCTCCAGACCTTCCCAATTATATTTAAAGAAGCAGTTCACAAAAAAATATTATTGGCCCCCCTGGTAAGCTCTGTCATGTATACTCTCTGCAGCTGATCGGTAACCCACTGCGCGGCTCCATTCCGGTCCCGCGGCTGGGCCCTATAGCAAACTTTTCATTGCCCCCCCCCTTCCCAACTGACCACTAAGCCTTCAAGTCTAGTCATAACTGTAAGCGGTGGTTAGGGCTGCTTGCAGTTGAAGGGACATTTGGAGAACCCGGTAGGCTCACTTAGCCGCATGGTGCGGCAAATTATGACAGCTCAGAGGGCCCAGTGTATTGCAGGAGGGGGCAATGGGGCCCCCTGATGTGGTAGTTACGCCCCTGGGTTGCCCCACAATTAACAATTACATTTTGTAGTATTGTAGTACAGGCAAAATATAATTATTCTAATTCCCTCCCAGAACGTCCACCTAATGTGTCTGGTGCTGGTGGTCACACATGCTCAGTCCCACTGCCGGGATTCTATTGTATACGGGGGTGGGGGATGGTATTTTGCAAGCAGTTATAAAGAATCAGCATTAAAAAACAACATTTTTTTGCATGTGAGGGTAAAAATAATAATAAAAAAAATTAGGATAACTGCTCTATGACTCTTCACATCACATTTAGACCATAGTCACTAGTGTTCAATGGAGTTGCTGGCAATGTTTGTCTGAACTCAAACGCTCGGCATTTGGAAAAGTCGGATGCAGTTCAGGGCAGCCAGGAAAACATGGATATAGTCTATGGCCTATGGCTTTATCTATGTTTTCCAGGTCTACCTTGGGCTGCATCCAACTTCTCCATGCAGAGAATTTGGGTTCGGACAAACATTGCTGAACCAGAACTTTAATTTGCCTAATACTAATAGGTGTAAAGAGGACGGCACTTCCGTGGGTCGGTGGTGCTCCAGATGGGTGGTAATATCCAGACAAGTAGTAAAGAAGACCAGTCACTCACCAGATATATTCTGCCTATTTATTGTAGACATCAGGTACAAACAGGACACGTTTTGGCCAAGCATGGCCTTCATCAGCTTAGTAGTATTACAGTCTGTACTACTACTAAGCTGATGAAGGCCATGCCTACAAAACGTGGCTACAATAAATAAGGAGATTATATCTGGAGAGTGCCGGGTCTTCTCTACCGTTTAACACTAATAGTCCTGTGTAAGCATTGTACATCAAAATGGGGAAACATGGTTCGTCAGTACTCTGGGCCCTGATGACCTGACCCTTTATCTCCCTTTTCTCATATCTCTGCAGGTTTTTTTTGTGGTCATACCCCAGAGCCAAGGAATGCTGATTACTGATATTACTGTGTGAAAGGTCCTGGAAGGTCTGTAGTGAAGCTTCTCCTATAAAAGTTTTAAAACAGCTCTAAACCTTTAAGGAGTGGTATCTGGTACCAACATGTCAGCATCAAGTCCTGTAAGGTGTGAAGTCTGGCCTTCATGGATCTACAGCTTCCTCAGGGGGATACATGGCTTCCTCGGGGGGTTATTTTAAAAGAAAGGTGTTATCGTATTGTAATAATAATCTATTTTGGCATTCCTTATCCCGACCTGTTTGTACATTTGAACAAAAAAATGGGTGACATTCAAAGTGGTTGAAATTACCCCTGCGCACAGAAAATAGAACCGTTTTATAGCAGTCTTAAAATAATATCTTCAGAAGGAGACTTAAAGGGAACCTGTCATCACTTTCATGATGCCTGAACTACTACGTGGTATCCTAATCCAGCCTTGCTGGCACTGACCCCACCCTGTTCGGGTATTGGAAGAGATCAATTAAAACTACTGGGGTGGGGAGAAGTCACTAGAGATGGCTCCAATGACTCAAGGTTTGGGCAGCATGAAAGTGACTACAGTTTCCCTTTAAAGGAGAAGTCCATTCATTTTGAAAATCGGGCAGGCAACAGGGACAGAGGGGAATTTGTTTGATAATGAGTTTGCACTTACCTCTCCCCGTGCTCGCAGTGGGACCATCCTCTGGACATCCACTGGAAGTCATTTTCCCCTGACTTGTGATAATGTCACTATTCGGGGGGAAAATGCCCGACTCGGCTGATTAACATTCCACTCAGCCGATCAGTGACTGGAGCAGCATCCTGCGCCCAGTCACTAACTGGTTAAGGGGGCTGTCAATCAGCTGGGTCGTGATGTTGGCAGCAGAGGAGATCCCAGAGCCCAGCGGGGGTCCCTAGGCCGGTCCTGCCACTCATTGCGGGAATGAGGAAAGGTAAGTTCGTACTTGTTATCAAAGTTCCCCCTGCCCCTGCCAGATTTTCAAAATGGCCGGACTTCTCCTTTAAGTCTCCTTCTGAAGATGCCAAAGTAACATAGCACCACAATACAACAATACCTTTGTCGTCAGAAAATGTTTCCCATCAAGAACCTTTAACGGCAGCCATAGAGTTAAGAAATACCGCCCCTATCTAAGTACATATTTGATTGGAAAGTACATTTTCTGAGAAAAGTGTAATTTATTACTAATATGACAGTTTTGACAATGAGGTAAATGTAAAATATCAAATGTGTCACGCGTTGACTTTTCAAGACAATAATTGTTAATCTGAAAGTCGGGATTAGGTATTTTAACCACCCACCTGTGAATATAAAGTGTTTCCATCCACTTCTTACAGTCAGTTCCTCACAGAGTTTTGATTAGTCATTTGTAATGTCATTATGCGGAGAATCCGCCATTCTCATTATGTGTAATAATGGGCTTTTTAAGCAATATAATGAGTTTTATTTATGAGTGTTTATTTTAATTTGTCTCAGTACTAGAAGTTGATATTCTTCCTGTGTTTGTTACGTATAGGCTTCTAGTGTTGTCTGACTTGTTATATGTTTTGATTTATTGCTATTGTGTTCTTTCTCTGCTGTGAACAATACTGAAAATTCAAGATCTAATAAAGAAACCAAGAAATTATCAAAATGCAAACACTTTCTGCTGCACCTGATTAGGGTTCCTAACCTTTCAGTGATAGTAGGTCATGTACCTGGAAACATCTCAGTACCTTGTGTTGTAGGGGAGACGGCACTTAGTGGTGGTGGTGCTCGTGGCGGGGTAGTGTCCCAGAAATAGCGGTAAAGAGAATCCCGACACTCACCTAGTACAGTTATGCTTGTTTATTGTGTGCAAAACATCATAAAGTACAGGAAGACGCATTTCGAAACCCATCCTCCTGTACTTTATGATGTTTAGCACATAATAAACAAGCATAACTGTACTAGGTGAGTGCCGGGATTCTCTTTACCACATCTGAGCACCCTGGTATAAGCAAGACTAGAGATGAGTGAACCAAATCTTACGAACTGAGATTCGTTACAAACCTTTTGCAAAGTTCATAACGAGCTCATAAAGATGGCGGCCGTACAATTTAATATACATATAAAACAAACAAACAAACAAAAGTAAGTATGCTCACTTTTCTGTACTGCCCCAATGTCCTCCTACAGGTCTCTGGCGTGTCCAGCCGCCTCCAGCCCACTCAGCCATTTGCTGACTCAAACGGGACAGTGAGTGATTGACTGAAACGGGACAGCCAGTGATTGACTAAAACGGGACAGCCAGTGATTGACTGAAACGGGACAGCCAGTGATTGACTGAGACGGGACAGCCAGTGATTGACTGAAACGGGACAGCCAGTGATTGACTGAGACGGGACAGCCAGTGATTGACTGAAACGGGACAGCCAGTGATTGACTGAGACGAGACGGACAGTGATTGGCTGAGCATCCTGTCACTCTTGTCTCAGAAAAGACAGCCCGCTGAGCCAGTCACTAGAGGCAGCCAGTGGACATTACTGTCCATTACATATAGGTAATATCACCCTTTTTTACACTGTTGTTTATAGTTCTCTCCTTAGGGAGCTTCACATGTACTGTTAGGTTGTCTTTATGTGCCATCTATAGCATTTAGCTTTCACTGATCTATGATACAGTCCTTTTATTTATCTAACCTTGCAGTACCGTTAATGGTCCGTCTGTAGTAGCCTCCCTTTTCTTGTTTGCTATTTTTAATTCTTTCTGCAGCCGTGGTTTATTGTTTTTTTTATGCATTGTTATGAATATACATGCTTTTAATAATAAAGTCTATTCATTGTTTTGTGAAAATCTGAAGGTTCCGTGTTTTCTTATTGGTAATTAGTTAGCAACTAGAACCCATTTTTTCATCACTACAATACTTACAGTATTAGGCCATGTTCACATGGCGTAAGAGACCGGCCGTTCCGTGACCCGGCTTGGTCACGGAGCAGCCGGTCTCTGCAAAGATAATCCCGGACGGTACTGCAGTACCGTCCGGATGATCTTTCCTGCCGCAGAGTTCTGATGTGGGCGCACCAGCGCACGCCTGCATTAGAGCTCCTCACAGCACACTATGAAACAAGCGTCCGGAGCCGCTCGCTTCATAGTGTGCACTGACAGGGTTTCCTAAGACCGCTATTCACTGAATAGTGGCCGCAGAAAACTGACATGTCAGTTCTTTGCGGCGCCGTGAGGGGTCCTTCTCTACTCCTTCCTCCTCCCTCTTCATGAATAATCAATGCTGCCCGGCCTCCTGCTCACTCAGCCGTCAGCCAGTGTCTCTGATTGCAGATCAGTCCTCTGTAGGCAGTTAATGTCTGAAAGAAACACTCAGCTATAGTTGAACTTGTGTTCTAGGGGGTAACTCACCTGTCTAGTAGACCTACCAGCAGTTCATTCCCTGGTTCAAATCCCCTGATGGCGAGTCCCGCTCCTGGAGCCGGTCCCGGGATGAAGATATCAGTGCCCGAATCCGTGCACGCGTGCTGCAGAGATGAGTCCAATGCCCATAGAGAATGATGGCTCCAATCAATCTCTACAGGCATCGGACTCATCTCAGGTAATTTGCATACAGTGTGCGCATGGCTTCGGGCGCTGATATCTTCGTCCCGGGACCAGCTCCAGGAGCGGGACTCGCTGGAAAGCATAGGTATCAGGGCGCTACACCGGGGGGTCGGGCGGGCTCTGTGCGAGTGACAGGTTCCCTTTTAGGAACGTATAAGATAAAGGCAGCTGTCTTGTTAAATAGATGGCCCCTTATAATGATTATGATCCCTCTGTATAACGAGACAGCCGCCTTTACCCAATATGTTCCCGAAGTGAGAACATAGCCTTACAGTCTTATAATGACATATATTGCAGGATACCCAAAGATCATACTATGAATTTGATAGACTGAATGCAGTCTACTACTGTTTTGTTAGTTTTTTTTCTTTTACAGGATGAAAAAGCATATTCTACAATTTCAACTTTTTTGTATTTTTTTTTTTTTTTTGTATGAAGAATACAAAACAGATTGGATTCCCAAGTGGTAAATCACCAATAGTAACTAACCAAGCTTGATTTGCCATACTAAAAAAAATCCATGCACCTCCGTTCTTTGCAATCAGAGAGCATTTCTCTAGTAAAAATGCAATTTTCTAACAATATTAGCAGCATAAAAAATCATATCTAGAGTAATGTATGGAATTTCTCACTCAAAATTGCTGTGAAGGACTTAGAACATCTACTTAACCTATAATCAACTGTTATCTAAGTAAGTAGATGGATAAAATTAGATTCCTTGCATTGACTCATTGATAGTCATTAAGTAGAAAGCCCAGCAAGGCTGCAGTCAATGATCTGCATGCCGCTGATCACACACTGCTAGTTTAGCTAGCCTCATAGAGTTTGACCTTGACAGGAAGATAAGCGAAAACAAGTTCCCTGCCGAGAGTCCAACATGTGGAAAACAAAAAGCTGAAGGATAAGATACCAGAACTTGTAATTCATTGCATATATTTCTAAACATGTTGGCCAAGACCAAAATTAGGTCATCTTTACAGATCTGTGCACATAGGGAACGGGCTGGGTGTCTGAACTCATGTCAAAATGTGTCCTCTACCCATTCTGGCTTGTACAGCGAGTGATCAGAACAGCCGAGCGGCAGTCATATGGGATTACTTAGTTCCTGAGTACAGCAGATTTAACAGCTGGAGGACGCCGGGCAGAAGAACACTCTGTATGAAGGATGTAAGACGGTAAATTTCGGGGGAAAGTCAAGTGATTCATAATGATGGAAACCGAAACATAAAATCGATGGGCATAAATAACGTCAGAGTCAAAGTCAATGGAGACATTTTTGTCTTTTTTTTTTTTTTCGCTTAACTTGGTCATTTCCAAAGTAATTACTCATAGGCATTATCCAGGATTAGAAAAACACAGGTTTTTTTTTTTCAAAAACAGTGCCACTCCTATGCTCAGGTTGTATGTGGTATTGCAATTTGACTCCATTCACTTTAATAGAAGTGAGCTGCAATACCACACACTAACTAAGGGACTGTCAAGAGCAGTAACAAATTCCCATTAGCTAAGGGAATCTCTCAGCACCTATTCTGGTTCTGAGGTGCTGAAAGTGTGATGAAGGTCTGTGTCTCCTAGTGTGGTGTGTCACCTTTTTTTTTCAGATAGGTCCTGTCCCCAATCTGTGCCGTAACTGTCTTCACAAGCCATTGAGGGCATAGGCTTTGGCCCTACACACTACGACACACTACGGTGCAAGCACAAATCAGGCCACGGGACCACACAATACACAGAAACAGGCAGCTAAAGATGATGTCGCCAGGAGGCCGGGGGACGGGCGCCATGAATATTCAAGAGACGCTGGGAGGAGGTAGTAGTGAGGCGGGCCGAAGTGCAGCATGAACGCATCACCACTCCTCCTCTTTGACAGTTGTGAAGAAAGTTACGGCACAGATTGGGGACAAAGTACAGGACCCATCTAAAAGATAAAGGCGACACACCACACTAGGAGACACAGACCTTCATCACACTGTCAGCACCTCAAAACCAGAACAGGTGCTGATAGATTCCCTTTAAATCCTGCTGCCTGGAGAAGGTCGATGCAGCTCAGGGGCTGTATCCACCTTCTCCTGGCAGCAGGTTCAAATGCTGATTGTTTGGTTTCTTAGAAACCCAAACTTTTGGCAAGTGTGCTCATCTCTAATCCTTAGAAAACCTCCCCTGCCTTGGACAGTTCCTGATACTGACAGAGGTGGCAGCAGAGAGCTCCATGTCAGATTGGAAAGAATGGGCAGCAGATACGTACTGGAAAATTGAGCTTCTTAAATGCAAATAATTTACAAATCCATATAACTTTCTATTGCCAGTTGATTTAAACAATCACATTTTTGTCCCTCCGGCGTACCCCTTTAACACTAGTCAGTACTAAAAGTTTTACAAAATATACAACACACATAGAGAGACAAGACCCATCAGATAAAAAAAAAATCCTGATCAGAGAGGCTGTGTGCAGATTTCGTGTTTCTCATTTTCACCTTCTTTACTTTTAATTAGCATTTGTTACGTTCCTATAGGCAGCGGTCATATTTACTCTTCTGATCCGCTAAGGATGTGATCAAGGAGGACTTCTAAATTGCTTTTCCAGTCGTCACCAGAAGTTTATTAAAGTAATGGCAGCTTTTTAAATGAGATTTTGCAATTGGCATAATGTTTTATGAGAGCAGGTTCATCAAGCCGTAGAGGTGTCAGGGCTCAAATGAAGTAGAAAAGAACAAAAACTTCTTTGATGGCAAACATTAGACACTCTATAGGGCGGATGTATTAGGATGTTATCTTTCCCAACTTTCCCATACACATGAACATTCAGAACAGCTACATGTTCATCTGTTCTCTATGGGGAGGAGAAGGGGTAATTCACAGTCTGATTGCTCTGGCCCTGGCTTATCCCTCCCAGAACAAAAGAGTCAAGTGGTGAAAATAAGAGATGAGCAAACTTTTTTAAAGTTTTGCTTTGGCAGGTTCGTTGAACTTTGAAGCAAGAACCTTACATGAACTGCACTAAAACAGCTAAATAATTTTAGGCATTTTAGCTGTTTAAGTGCGGTTCAGCAAGTGCCTCCACTTCCTGATTGAGATGAGAGTGACAGCCCGCTCAACCAATCACTGGACGCTGTGTCCCATCTCAGTCAGTCAGTGATTGGCTGAGCAGGCTGTCACTGCCGATCATTCCGTTTACCGACATCACCTGTTAGTATAGAGACTGGAGCTAACTGGCAGTAGATTTGGAAATCTTTAATCTAAGGCCGCATGAACAAACTCGGTAGATTGCGGATGCTACAGAGCATGAAACTGTGGGCCGTGCGCATGTGTCTTTACAGTAGCAGGAAGATTTGAATAGGTATGGATCTCCCGGCATCATAATGATACATGACGCCTTAAGTTCCGGACCGAGGCTTCATGCTCTGCAACATCCACAATCTACAGAGCATGTCCTTGCAGCCTAAGGCAGAGCTCCGTTTGGGAATCACATAGTACCAACCAAATACCACCACACACAGCAAATAATGTGCCATAATAACAGCGCCAAACAAATACCACAGCAAGCACAAAATACCATCTCCAGCAGCATCACACCAGCAAAATGATGCAGCACATAATACAATGTCCAGCAGTGCCAACCAATACAATGATGCAGCACATAATACCATGTCCAGCAGCGCCAACCAATACAACAATGCAGCACATAATACCATCTCCAGCAGTGCCAACCAATACAACAATGCAGCACATAATACCATGTCCAGCAGTGCCAACCAATACAATGATGCAGCACATAATACCATCTCCAGCAGCGCCAACCAATACAACAATGCAGCACATAATACCATCTCCAGCAGCGCCAACCAATACAATGATGCAGCACATAATACCATCTCCAGCAGCGCCAACCAATACAATGATGCAGCACATAATACCATCTCCAGCAGCGCCAACCAATACAATGATGCAGCACATAATACCATCTCCAGCAGCGCCAACCAATACAATGATGCAGCACATAATACCATCTCCAGCAGTGCCAACCAATACAATGATGCAGCACATAATACCATCTCCAGCAGTGCCAACCAATACAACAATGCAGCACATAATACCATCTCCAGCAGCGCCAACCAATACAATGATGTAGCACATAATACCATCTCCAGCAGCGCCAACCAATACAATGATGCAGCACATAATACCATCTCCAGCAGCGCCAACCAATACAATGATGCAGCACATAATACCATCTCCAGCAGCGCCAACCAATACAATGATGCAGCACATAATACCATCTCCAGCAGTGCCAACCAATACAATGATGCAGCACATAATACCATCTCCAGCAGCGCCAACCAATACAATGATGCTGCACATAATACCATCTCCAGCAGCGCCAACCAATACAATGATGCAGCACATAATACCATCTCCAGCAGCGCCAACCAATACAATGATGCAGCACATAATACCATCTCCAGCAGCGCCAACCAATACAATGATGCAGCACATAATACCATCTCCAGCAGCGCCAACCAATACAATGATGCAGCACATAAAATTTTCTCCAGCAGCACCAACCAATACAATGATGCAGCACATAATACCATCTCCAGCAGTGCCAACCAATACAACAATGCAGCACATAATACCATCTCCAGCAGCACCAACCAATACAATAATGCAGCACATAATACCATCTCCAGCAGTGCCAACCAATACAACAATGCAGCACATAATACCATCTCCAGCAGCACCAACCAATACAATGATGCAGCATATAATACCATCTCCAGCAGTGCCAACCAATACAATGATGCAGCACATAATACCATCTCCAGCAGCGCCAACCAATACAATGATGCAGCACATAATACCTTCTCCAGCAGCGCCAACCAATATAATGATGCAGCATATAGTATCATCTCCAGCAGCGCCAACCAATACAATGATGCAGCACATAATACCATCTCCAGCAGCACCAACCAATACAATGATGCAGCACATAATACCATCTCCAGCAGTGCCAACCAATACAATGATGCAGCACATAATACCATCTCCAGCAGTGCCAACCAATACAATGATGCAGCACATAATACCATCTCCAGCAGCACCAACCAATACAACAATGCAGCACATAATACCATCTCCAGCAGCGCCAACCAATACAACAATGCAGCACATAATACCATCTCCAGCAGCACCAACCAATACAATGATGCAGCACATAATACCATCTCCAGCAGCACCAACCAATACAATGATGCAGCACATAATACCATCTCCAGCAGCGCCAACCAATACAATAATGCAGCACATAATACCATCTCCAGCAGTGCCAACCAATACAACAATGCAGCACATAATACCATCTCCAGCAGCGCCAACCAATACAACAATGCAGCACATAATACCATCTCCAGCAGCACCAACCAATACAATGATGCAGCACATAATACCATCTCCAGCAGCGCCAACCAATACAACAATGCAGCACATAATACCATCTCCAGCAGCACCAACCAATACAATGATGCAGCACATAATACCATCTCCAGCAGCACCAACCAATACAATGATGCAGCAGCACACAGTACCATCTCCAGCAGCATGAATCAAAATGCAGCACATAGAACCATCTCCGGCAGCACCAACCAATACAGCGATGCATTGCTTGCTAGATGGTACTGTGTGACACCACTACTGCAGTGGTTGGTCAGAGTATAGCTCAGCCAGATGGTAAATTGTTGTGACACCAGTGCCAGGTGGACACTAAGGTATAGAGGCACACCTGCTTTTAGTTTAGAGTGGCGAACTATACCCTTTCCCCTGTGGTTGGTGACCTGCCGGGCTGTGAGCGGATCCCTCGGGTACTTATCACGGTGGTCTGGAGTGGAGATGTGACGCACCCGGACTATCGGTACCACCACCCATAGAAAGGGGAGCTGACCCAAGGATGTGGAGTTAACTGTGTAGGTGCCAGTTATCATAAATAAATCTTCTTTACTGTAGAAATACTTTATGCAGATTCTGTTTGGTCAAGTCTACAGTCTGCTATCAGCTAGATAGCTTGTCTTGCGTCCTCTCTCTACAAAGACCTGGGTAAGACTGACTAAGTGTGGGTGTATACTTCCTCTCCCTATGTGGCAACTTCCTACCGGAGGTGTAATGTCCCCTCTGAGTGGTGGAGAAGAAAGCATAGAAAGAAAAGAGCATGGAGAGAGGCAGAGAAGAAGAGAGGGTTCCCATTGGTGCACAGATTACAACAAACAATAACCCTTTAGTTACCTGCAGCTGGGCAAAATACAAGTAAAGTTACATACAATAGTGTCATTACCACAGTTACTTGAAGTACAGACTTTTGCGAGGGGTGTAAAACACTAGTAACACCCGTAGTGGGACACCACATTTGGGACTGTAATAGGTCCTATTTTCATCATTTGGTCTTGTGAGTGAGTGACTTGTGAATGGTTTTATGAGTGGCGTGAGGGTATTTTCTCTTGAAGCTATAGGGTGGGAATAAAAGCAGTGTAAGCAATAATTACTTGCATAGTCTTCATTCCCAAATCATGGAGAAATGTATTGCCATTATAGTTACTGGTGACGGGGCACCATCCACAGCTTAGTGAGGATTCAGAGAGGGGTAGTAGTACCCATGAATAACAAGATACAAATCTACGTCCCCAGGGGTGTAGCTATAGGGGGTGTACCAAGGCACAGGAGTCTGAGGGGGTCCATAAAGTCTATTTTTCCCCATATGAGTAGGCCGTTACTAACTATGAAAGATTGAAACTAACTATGAAAGATTGCGGTGGAGAGTCCGTGTGATAGACCTGGCACTGGAGCCCACGTTCTCTGAGTCACAGACACAGCTCTCTTCCATTGTTTATATACTGTAAATCAGCGTTCCCATGTTGCTAAGGGGAAGCTGTAAATGGTAGCGCTGCTAGTGACTAAAAGCTCTCTATCAATCAGCACTACCCTTCAGGGACGGGGAAGCAATGATCAGTGAGAGTTATAGAAGATGGTGCCTGGTGCTCGGAGCGGCAATCACAGGCGAGCGGCCTCGTGAGGAGATGGTATTAACATAAGTTATCCAATTATTATAAATTATAAGGCTTGGGCCCCATGGCATAATTTCTATGTTTCATATATGAGAAAGGAAAGTCTGAAGCAGTCTCGCAGCCATGTGGAACTTTTCAAGATGGTCACAAAGTCACGTGCAACCTTTTCTCTCCGAAATATACTCTGAGGTTGGGATAATCCTGCACTTTACCTGCAACTCTTCAGCAAGGATACTGTCCCATGATGCAGTTTCATTAAAAATTCTAACACCCTATGACTTTATGTTTTGATCTATTAATTTCCATCTATTGGTACAATTTTGGTTGCCATGGCAACCGATTGGTACCGGGCACAGTCTCACAGGATGGCCAGGTGTCAAATAACCACCTAGATGCAGTGGTTTCTATTTATCGTCACATCTATGGGGTTAATTTGTCGGCATCAGAGTGATGGTTGTCACTGGTAACTGCACCGTCACTAGTGGGGGGATATAATATGGACGGTTCAATCGGCTGACCAAATGCCCAGGGTAAACACCACTTTCTGATGTTAGGGCAGAGCATAGTCAATGACTCCCCACTCTATCACTCCTTTGAGTAACTTTGAGTAACTTTAGGCCTCCGGCCTACAAGGGATTGGTTGCATCTAATGATATGGTGGGAGCTATGGTGGGTAGCTCTGATTCCAATGGGAATATTTATGGCTCGGTTAATCTGCTACTGACTGGAAAACACAGCATATGGAGTTTTTTTTTAAATTAACAATATGTGGCAACAGTAAGGGGTAACATGATTGGTCCCTCTGCTGCCACCAATGGCTGTATCAGGAACTGCAGGGCTGCTCAAGTGCTAGCAATTATAGATGAGTGAACTTCAACCATGCTTAGTTTTGTCCGAACAGCCTATGGCTGTATCTATGTTTTTCAAGACTCCCTAGGGCTGCATCCAACTTTAGTAGTCACTGCACGCTCGGGTTCAGACAAATTGAGCGTGCTTGAAGTGCGCTCAACTCTACTGGCAATACAAAGCCTCCCTTGATCTCTAGTCTAATACGTTAGTATTGAAAGAGACATTACACTAGGGGGAGCTGTCTGTATCAGCAGCGCTGCAGACGCAGTGAGTGATCAGGGATAACTGTCAATCACCACTCCCTCCCCAGTAGGGTCTGTGGCTGCAAAGCTACTGACACAGACAGCTTCCCCAAGTGTAACATCTATTGTAATACTAACACGCATTACAATAAACAACTAGGGAGTCTCAGTATCACTAGTGCTACCAATATGAAACTGTAACAGGACCAGGGCTTGAGTCGTCCTGGAGTTCCCAATACAGCTGTTGGTGGCAGCAGAGTACCTGTCACTTAAAATAACTTTTGACGTGTCTTCAGACAAAAACAGAAAGGTGCAACAGCAACCTGCAAGTGTTAGGACTTTCCGTATACACTCATCCTGTCGTAAACACGATGAAAATACTTGAAATGGAAAAACTACTCTAAAAGTTTTTAGTTTTTTTTTTTAATGAGATTTAAATGAGCTTAAGCTCTGTCTGGGCATGATGGGAGTTGTAGTTTTGCAACAGCTGAAGAGCCAAGGTTTTTTTAATCCTGAAATAGAGTGCACTATTTCACCACGTTAAGGTGACCTCAGAGAGATGGTCCTATACTAATGGCCTCTCTTGGGCTAGAGTTTAGTTAAATCCTTCATGCCCGGTTTTGTAAGCTTTGTATTAGTCCAAGAGAGGCCAGTGACAGTGTAGGAACCATCTCTTTGAGGCCACCTTAATGTGGTGAGATGGTGCACTCTGTTTGATCAAATAGTTTGCTAAGAACCTCATAAAAGAAAATTTAAGCAGTTTTTCCATTTTAAAGGAAATCTTTCATCCCGGCACCCAGGGCAGAGCCGGCCTGACCCCCTGTTAGAGCCATATGGATGTCTGACTCATCTCTGACCGTCAGGCGATGATTTCTCTGCGGCGGGACCAGATTTTGGAGCAGGACTTGTAGGATGGGGTGAGTATACAGGGCTCTACCTGGGGGCCAGGCGGGCTCTGCCCGGGTACCGGGGTGAAAGGTTTCCTTTAAATATCTATATCATGTATACGACTGGGGGAGTGTATACAAAAGTTCTAGTACTCGCAGGTTGCTGTTGCATCTTTTGTTTTTGTCTGTATTCTATCCATAGCAGCGTGCAACCTGCACAGTGTGAACAGTGGTATAGGTGTACTGCCTATTTTTTGCTATTTGTTATTGATCTAATTGGGTCTCAGCAATGCACTGTGCAAGAAAGAACAGTGCAGAGAATGCAGCATTGGGCCTCCTTCATTCTCAGTTTATGAGATACCCCTTTAACTACTCCAGAACATTTCAGAGCCCCCCGAGGTAAGGAAAAATGAATGTTTCCCCAATTCATTCTGTTTTTACCTTTTGTCTCTATTCCCCAAATCTTTCATTAAAATTCAAAGAGAATATAAATGAGCAGAGAGCTAGTGGAATAGATTGATTGAAGAGACATCTATAATTGGAAAGCAGAAAACCATTAACATAAAGGTGACAAACTAATGAAGCTAAAAACACATTAAAGAAACAATACTTACAAGAAAGCTTATTTAACACCTGATAAATGTGAGAACTGCGGCGTGCGCTCTCCGAGCAAATTGTATTCGTAGAGAAAGGAGCCAACTGCAATAGTAATAATAATAATCATGTAATGTCTTTGCAATCATCTTTTTGTAGTTCTCACACTTACAACTTTGAATGCCCTTGAGTTTCATATTATATGCGGCTACAATTCACTCTTTATTGAAAATGAGTTATTTATTAGCCGCAGAATGAATTCTGTCAACCAAAACATGACCATCATTTGGATGGAGCTAATGTGTTCGGGCGTAATTGTATCCAGACCATTTCCGTGGAGTAAATATTTTCTCTCGTAAAGTGTCCCTGTAGAAAGACGACTGACAACGGACCGTCAACCGTTCTGCCTTTGAAAAGGGTAAGAACATTGGCTAAGCAGTGTGAGTATAATATCCAAGGGGTCGTATGAGATTGCAGAAACAATAAGGCTGAGCTGCAAAGCCAGAAGTAACCCAAGGACAATAAGGGTCCCATTACACGGGCCGATGAAGGCCTGATCAATAATAATCTGCTAGATCGGCGCTTGTTTACTGAGCCTATTACATGGCTTAATTATCGTTTAGCAAGGACTGCTGCCCTTGCCCTAAACTTTTCATACATTACCTCTCCACGCTCCCAGTCTTCTCCAGCTTTCTGCTCTCTTCCTGGCACCGCACGCTGCAGCTTGTCTGAGCTGACAGGCTGCTCAGCCAATCACTGGCCAAGGCCGTTAACCGTCAGCCACGCATCGCAATTACACATACTGATGCACGGTCAGCGGCTGATGATTTTAAGTCTGGACCTAAAGAAACAATCAGCTGATGATTGTTTTATCAGCTGATTGCTGTCTATTATGCTGGGTTTACATGGAACGATAATTCGCCTAATCGAACAATTAACGATTTTGAAGCAACAATTTTATTTTTATAACGATCAGCATTTAGACGGATTAAAATTGTTAGAAGATTCGTAAGAAAAATCGTTATGGCATTTAAGCCCATCTTTCACATAGGGTGAATCTTTGAAAGACTGTTTACACAAAGCGATCTGCGAATATTTAGTGAACGACGGACGACTATTTGAGAGCATGTTGAAAAATCAAAATGAACGATTTTTCGCTCATCGCCTGATCGTTTGCTGTGTTTTCACTGAACAATTATTGCTCAAATGGCGAAAATTCGAACGATAATCGTTCCGTGTAAACCCAGCATTACACAGAGCTATAATCAGCCAAATTGGCCTGAAGTCTGTGTCCTCAAGACTTAGGGGCCTATTCCACAAAGCAACAATCGGCCGATTATGGCACCGTGCAATAGAGACAACGATCAGCCGATCGTGTCATCGGCTGATCGTTTATTCAGGTTCAAACCTAAAATCATTGGGCACCGACAGCGCACCGCTGTGTGGAATAGCAATGTGCCGCGGGCGACCAACGATTTCAAAAGCACCATGCTTACCTAAGCATGTTACAGGTCTTCTCCTGCGCTCCTTCTTCCTCCCGGTCCCCTTGCAGCAGCAGCTTCGGTGCGGCCTGTCTTAGCTGACAGACTGCTCAGCCAATCACTGGCCAGGACTGCCGTGGCCAGTGATTGGCTGGGCGGTCTGTCAGCTCAGATAGGCCGCACCGAAGCTGCTGCTGCTGCGAGGGGACCGGGAGGAAGAAGGAGCGCAGGAGAAGACCTGCAACATGCTTAGATAATGTGTAGTGTTTAAACAAGGGCTGCAAGGACATTGGTAACGATGTCCCTGCAGCCCTCGCTACACGATTATCAGGCCGTGTAATAGGCCCAGTAAATGAGTGCTGATCTAGCAGATCGGCGCTCATTTACATTATTGATCAGGCCCCCATCGGCCCGTGGAATAGGACCCTTACCTGGGCTACAATGCTCTATGTGCCATATGCCTGACACCATTACCCATCCTCTGATATAGAATGAAATGTCTTTGAGACAACCACCCAAAATTGCATTAAAAAGTAGTCTTCTTGGGGGTGTTCATCTTAACAAAGATGCATAATAAATGATGGGACTAAGAAGAAGGCTTGCTGCCTCTGGAGGTGAAAACTTTTTGTTTTCAGATGGAAGGAATGATTCTTGTCTTCTGTAGGGATATGACTGATTTTTGCCATCTTTTTGACTATTGTCTTTCCCATGACCAGACCAGCTTACAGACATACTCTTCTCTTTCTATTTGCCCTATATAGCCTATATACACTACTGACATTGTTCTCTGCAGCTGCACAAAATAATTGACAGGTCTATTTTTTTATGGCCGCAGTTCATTAAACAGCGGCCGTACAAAATACGCTGTGCTCACAGTGTAAAGTACAGCTCCAAGCCGTACTTTACACTGTGGTCAATGGTAAATTGGAGTGTGGGCAATTAAAAACAAGTGATGTTCATACAGTATCGCCGGATGAACATGTAAGACATCGGTAACATGTGTCAAACAACGGCCAATGTTCATACCCTGTGTGAACATGCCTTAAGATTGAAAGTTCAATCATCATAAAGGTTTAAGCCATGTGTAAGCCCATACACTTTTGTGGTGTGGTACTGAGTGATGGTACTACTGCAGTACTTGGCCGGTGATAGTAGTGTCGTTACGCCAGTGCTAGTCCAGCACAAAGTAGTGATGTTGGTACCTGTTTTAGTGTGGCCAGTCTGTAGTTTTCCCCAAATAGTCGGTCATCTGCCGGGTTGTGATGGGTCCCCTGGGCTCACGGTAGTCCTGAGGGGCAATTGACCCACTTGAATTATCGGTACCGCCACCCACAGAAAGGGGAAAAATTACCCAATGTGTGCGGCTAGTGTGTATAGGTGCTGGTGCGAAGGAAAGGATGAGTCTCAGTGAGGTAAAAATATAACAGCTTTACATACAGTCTCCTGATAATACAAAACACTTTGGCAGCAAATAGATATATCTTTGTACAGACTTCAGTGTTTAAACTCATTTGTGCTGCGGAAATGCTTGAAGGAGTAGAATATAGCAGAGGTAGTTGTAGCGGTGCTTGAAGAGCTTAGAGTAGAGTAGAGTAGAGCAGCGTAGAGGAGATTGACAAGGGAATCTTAACCCAATGTAGTACTGTGTCCTGCCGGAACTTGAGAGAATACTTGAGAGTGAGAGAGATACCTGTACCCGTATATAGACTATAGTCTGACCACCTTCTGCCCTACAGTGTTGAGGGACTCTTCCTAATAGGGTGATACAAGCCCCAGTATTGGTTATCTGGGTGAAGCTAAGCTTCTGAGGCTTCCCAGCTACCTGCACTGCAAGATAAAATACATAGACCTTCTTGGTAGCTTTGTTCTATGCAAGATAGTTCCTCTTGTGTATCAGGATACTGCCCTGCACTTCTTGACTGGTTCACAGCGAGGGATAGGATGATTCCCGACTCTTCTCCCTTTGTACTGTGTAGCACTGCATAATAGATATAATAGATAGACTGAAAGAACTGCTTGTCTCTAGTTGGTTCTGCATACAAGTGTGCCTTAGACTCAGAATAGACTAAACTGAGCAGTGACTGAACTTAACTGCCCTTGTCCCAGACAACTGTCCTGGCAGAGCCAGGCTCTGGTGTAGCTACAGCAGGGACGTCTGTTCTGTGTGCCCTTCTCCCACAAGAATCTGGGTAAGACTGACACTACACCTCCTCCCACCAAGTAACCCCCTACAGGGGCTATGTAAGGGACCCTGTGAGTGGTGGAAAAGAATGTGCGCAAGGATAAGAAGAAGAGAGATAGGCTAGAAAGAAAAAGCATCTCCCATAGGTTAACAAAAGCACATGCTACAGATAAACAGTAACCTTTTGTTGGCTTTAGCTGGGCAATGCATAGGAGCATACATATAAAACACTAACATCTTGTGGTGAAACTCTAAAATACCTTCATCACCACTTAACATGGAGAAAGGAGCATTTGCGACAGGTGTACATGAAAATTAACATCCGTGGTGGGACACCACACTTTACCTTATATCGGCCAAACCCACTGGTCATATCAGTATAAAGTGTACCCTGTTCCCCAGAGACTACACCACCAGATGGGGGTCGGGTTGGATGGAATATTGATTCTTGAGCCCTTTTTTCTCAAAGAGGTAAGTTGCTGCGAGAGCTGTTTGGCTGCGGTGTAACCCTCCCCTCCGTATAGAGAGCACAAGTGTTCGGCTGTGCTAATGTGTATGTAATTTTTATTTTATGTTTGTAATGTTTATTTTAATAATTTAATCCTGTTATGTGTAAATATAACCCTTGTATTGTGTGTGAAAAAAAAAGCGCTGCGGAATCTGTTGGTGCTATACAAATAATTATTATTATAATGTGTATGGGGAGGGATAACTGACGGCCACACATTAATTGATAGTCTATAGCTATCTTTAGACTCTTCTCACTGGTGGATAACAGTACTTGGTGGTGGCACTATGATGGATTCATGTGGATTGCCATTGGGATGGTGGTCTTCTTCTAGAAGGTACATATAGAAGTATGGGCCCAAGAAGAGTCTGGTGTTTTCTAGTGATGAGCAAACATCCCAATGTTCGGTTTGGATCCCAAACACAAACATAAAAAAAAAATAATCTTGATCGGTTTGTGTTGGCCGAACATTCACAAACAAATAATGAAGGTACAGTAGAAGATGCTGTCCCTGCTCATTTCACTCTCCCTACTGAACGGCACAAGAATCAGGAAAGACTGTGAGAAAATTCGCCTCAGCGGCGCGTTTTTATAGCATGTAGGTAACCTACGTAATGGCGCTAATCGTACCCTTATCCTAGATGACTCACTTGGAACTTTTTATGTGAATCTGACTTAATTGTTCAATATATTTCTGCCTGCTTTTCTTGTCAACAACTTTCTTAGAAGTTCCCCTATAACAGCTTGTGACCAACAACAGATTTCCACCATACAAACCCCTAAAAAGTTGAAGTTGTCTGCAGTAACTTCCATCTGATGAACTTCAGGGAACAGAGAATTGTGGGTAACATCTTCTTTAGCTTGTGCTGCCTTTTATAAATCCTCTGTTGTCTTCCACTCCAGCAAGATCTGCATTCACCCATAAAATCTTCAATTTGTAGCAGTATTGCTTCTATGGATAATTCATTATGAATGTTCATCTAACTGGATAAATGTTTGTTTTCTAATTCACGCATTATTACATTGCTATGTAGTTTTCATAATTTCACTGCCTCCCAGCTGCATGACCACATTCACCCCGCTGTATTTTTCCTCATTGTAAGAATTGGATCAAACAGTCATGAATGGAAAATATGGAAAATTCAGCTATGGCATTGCAGTCTTAAAGGGAGTATCTAGGATTTTTTTTAACACGACTGGGGGTAATGTAAAAAGAATAAACATACTATACTCACCTTCTCCGATTCCCTGCAGCTGTCACGGCAGTTCTCCCAGTCCTCCATTGGCTTCCTATGGATTTTGTGAGCCCACAGGACCTGCTCTGTCAACCAATCAGTGGCCACAGTGGTGTCCTGCTGCAGGTACTGATTGGCTGAGCAGGCAGGTCCTGTGGCATCAGGACAGCATGAAACCAGGGAGAACCAGTGGAGACCAATGAGGGACCAGGAGAGTTGCCACAGCAGCTGCAGGGTACTGGAGAAGGTAAGTATAGTATATTTATTTTTACACCAGCCATGGAAAAAAAATGTTTTGCCTGACAACTTTAAAATGAGTATCCATGCTTCACCAATGTTCATGTAGTCCTGTGCTGATTAAAGGGGAACTATCAGCAGGTTAGACAAATCTACCCTGCTGATAGCCCCTATTGCGTACTGGGCGGCAAGGAGGAATGTATGTCTGTTACCTTCCTCCTCAGCGCCATTCCCGTACTGTTAGCAGTGTAATCCTTGGTTCGGAGCACTGCCCCGCCCCCATAGTTATGATCTAGCCGGATCATTATAAAGAGCGGGCCAGCTTGTGCAATGGGGCGGTGAAGTGCTCCGGACCAAGGATTACACTGCTTATGTGATGTAGCCCCAGTGTGAGGCTCGGCCGGTCACCTGCCAGATGGTGAAGTGTGACTCCACTGCAGTGGTGGTTGGTCGGGGGAAAAGCTCAGCCAGGTGTTATTTTGTCGTGATGCCAGTGCCGGTTGGGCACACGGGTATGATGGCGCACCTGCTGTTAGTTTAGATAGGCTGGCTATACCCTTTCCCCTGTGGTCAGTAACCCGCCAGGATGTTAGGGGGTCCCTTGGGCGCTTCTCACGGTGGTCCGGAGTGGAGCTGTGACCCACCCGGACTATGTGTTCTGCCACCCACAGAAAGGGGAGATGACCCAAGGAAGGTGCCGTTACTGTGTAGGTGCTGAGATAAGAATCACTGAGTCCTGTTACAATAAATAAACTATTTTTTTACTACAGGAACACTTAATATAGTGGTATACGATACTTTGGACTTAAGTTCAGAGAAGTAGAGAGGAGGATGTTGAGAGAGTCCCAACCCAATGTAGTACTGTGCTCTGCCGGAACTTTAGAGTTAGAATAAGTAGAATACTTGAGAGTAGATAGACTTCTTGTGCCCGTGTTTTGACTCTTTGTCACCTGTCCTAGAGGTTGACACAAGCCCCAGACCTTGTTACCTGGGTTGAGCAGAGTGGCCAAGGTTCCCTCGTTACACCGGCACTGCGAGATAGAGTAAGTAGGCTTCTAGCAACTTTGCTCTATCCAGATTCGTTCCTTTTTTAGACTTTTAAGTCTTTTAGACCTTTAGACTTGTTCTTGGCGTGGGCTGAGATGATCCCTGACTTGTCCTCTCTGAGCGTGTCTAGCACTGCATAGTGTGTAGAAGTGCTGCTTTCAAGAAGAGAGTGGACTTGCTTCCCATGTGCGTCTGTTCTGTTAGCTAAACAGCTAGACTAAGACTCGACTAGACCTCTACCAGGGGACCTGGCATAAGCCAGGGCCCAACTTGGCTACTGTAGGGACCGTTCTAGCTTGCGTCCTCTCCGTTCAACATTGTGACTAAGACTCACTAACACTTCCTCTCCTCATGTGACTACCTTCTACAGGGTATGTAATAGTGAGTGGGTGAAAAGAGAGTGTAAGAGAAGAAAGGAGAAAAGAGATAGGTAGAGAAGAGGTAAGAGCTCTTATTGGTGCACAAATCACAAACAACAATAACCCCTAAAGTACTACAGCTGTGCAACACATAAGTATACAACATACATACTAGCGACATCTAGTGGCAAAACTTAGGTACAACTACATCACCACTTACACTTGAAGACTTGAAGTACATGCTTTTGCGCAGGGTGTATCTACTAGCAACACCCATGGTGGGACACCACACTTATAGCACGGTTACGGTGCAGAGGATGTAGGTAATAGACATACCTTCCTTCTCAGCGGTACAGTATGTGCGCAATAGGGGGCTATCAGCAGGTCAGAGTCATCTAAGCTGCTGATAGTTCCCCTTTAATGTTCTTATTAAATTTACAGAAAGGAAAGGGTGCACATCTTTGAAAGTGCAAACCAAATGATACAATCTCCAGATCTTTTGTCACGAAATATCTGAATTATAGTTTGACAATGTCATCCAATCTTGTAATTTATCAGTAAAGCTGAAATAAACTTTTTAGTCAGAGATCTCGGTGATGGATGGTCTTTGTCTTCCTGTCAGTCTACATTTCACTTTACTCCATATAGACAGGACAGAACAATATGTATTGTCCATTTTGACAGAAAAACAGCCTCCGGGCTGGAGAGGTGTGTAGGTGGAAAGAAGTCCCAGGGGCCAGGGGGTTATCACGCTGTGAAAACTACTTGTGTTGCTTGATATTTTACAGTCAATAGATGGGCTGGTTCTCTACTTATTTTGAGACGGATAATCTAAAGGCCCTATTACATAAATATCGGCCGTATCTGGCCAATATCAGCTATTATGGCCTATAATCTCTTAGTGTAAAAGAAGACAACCACCAGCCAACAAACACAAACACCAACAATCAGCCTGGCAACGATCTGCTGCCGTCGCTCCGGAGTGGCGGAAGCAGAACGCTGCTGTCTCCTATGGACTGCCCGGACAATCTGATATTTGCAGCTCCTGCATCCCCCCCCCCCCCCGGCACTTACCTGCCCCACCTGTGCTGCCAGCGGGGGAATGAGGACTAAGCAAGCACTGACCTGACAGTTCGGCGCCCACTTGCTCTCAACATCGTCCTGTGTAATAGGGGCTTAAGTTGGAGAATCTAATTTTTCCCTGAGGCCATTGACATCTGATAGGATGGAGTCCAACCACTGGGAGCCCTAACTATTATGTCTGGAGTGACCTATGTGTCTGCACTATACCAAGATCAGGGCATTACACATGATCAGAGCATGTTACACACCTGCAGGGTAGATTCATGCGCATGGCCAAACAGTTGGGTGGTGGGGTGCAGGGAAAAATTAGAAAGGTTCACCTCTCATTCTCAGTATTGGTGGGCCCTCAGAGGTCAGCCCCTCCTAAACATATCCAGGCTAGAAAAGCAAAAAAAATGAAGGATATACTTAGGATGCTCTTACACTATATGTGGATCATAATGAATTAGATCATATAAAGAGAACAGATGGTTTTTCATGTTTATAACTACTCGCGGAGTGGAATTGGTTCAAAATGAAAAAAGGAAGAGAAACTGGAGTCCTTGATAGATCCACAGAAGAGAAAGATTGGGGGATACCACTGAAAGCGCAAACCTAATGATACTATCTCCAGATGTTTTATCATGAAATATTTGAATGACTTCAATTTCATCCAATCTTTTTATTTATCAGTAAAGCTGAATTGAATTTTCTAGTAGGAGATCTTGGTGATGGAGGGCGTTTGGCTTCCTGTCGTTCTACATTTTACTTTGCCACATATAGATAAGGCTGAAGCTATGGAAAAACGCTACAGCAACCCTCTATGAGAATTTGTGCCCCCCCCCCCAAGGTAAGCCCCCTTAAAAAAGCCCACATTAGAAAAGTAGCATTATTACTGATATACTCAGGATGCTCATACACTGTGCGGTTTGTCCTGCAGCTTAGTAGCCAATACCAGGTGTTGATCATATTGGTTTAGATAATATAAAAAACAGGTGGTAGTTCCTTTTGTGTGATGGATTCAAAATGAGTGTTGGATTGGCCCACCGGAGTACCGGAGAATCCTCCAGTGGGCCCCCAGCTTTAGAATCTATACTAACACTGACTGACATGTCATTTCTTACTGGTTCCTCAATGGTGGGCCCCCAGGATCATTTCCTCTGGTGGGCCCCAGATAACCCAGTCTGAGACTGATCAAATTGATTATAATCCACTGGTTAAAGATACAGCAGTAGTAGTAGTAGTTCCTTATGATCCACACCTGAAAAGTGCACTTCGTAAGAGCACCCTCAATAATTTTTGGTAGAATGTATTGAGCTATTAGGTGTTCTGTGTAATTAAAGGGGTTATCCAGCGCTACAAAAACATGGCCACTTTTCCCCCTACTGTTGTCTCCAGTTCAGGTGCAGTTTGCAATTAAGCTCCATTTACTTCAATGGAACTGACTTTCAAAACCCCACCCAATCTGGAGACAACAGTAGGGGGAAAGTGGCCATGTTTTTGTAGCGCTGGATAACCCTTTTAAAGATCTGCAAAATTTTGAGGCCAAGTCAACACCTTGAACTTTCTCCCCTGGACTCTGACACCTTAATCCCCTGCTGGGTAGCACAAGCTGATTTATGTCAGTTTTTTAATGCAATACTGCACTGTGTAAGAGCACCATTATATTATCTAATTCATTGCAGCCCTTAGTGCACTGCTCCACCCTGCCCTCCGGATGCCTCCTCATGAATATTCAAGTGGTGCTCATCACCCGGACCGATCATCACTGCAGCTCAATGAATGTTTATGAAGAAAGGGGGGCAGGGGGTGGATTGCTTCACCAAGGGCCATAGTTCCATTCCCAGGGCACCAGACTGCCTAATTAACAGAGTAATAAAACAAGGAGTTTCATTGAAATGAAGGATGAAGCTAAGAAAACTCCCTTCTTCCCTAACACCCCCGGGCTATGTTCAATAACTTCTTATATTGCCAAATAAGTCAATGGAATGCATTGACGTCAATGGAATGATGGCTGTCCAATGCACACAGTGTATTAAATAACGCGCGCTGTTTGCACAGATGTCAAAATAATGATCATTATAATAATCAAAATTATTTCTGGACGTCTTTTGCAAACAATGGACGTTACTTTTTAGTTGTTCACATACAGTCCTTTTTTACGGTCTATACTTTTAAATTCAATGGACTTTTCAATTAAAAACACACCCAAATGCCAATCAGTCCACCTGAACTAGAATACTGTACCAACAGCCATAACACTGGAAAACACTTGGGGGGAGATTTATCAAACATGGAGTAAAGTGAAACTGTCTCAGTTGCCCCTAGCAACCAATCAGATTCCACCTTTCATTTTCCAAAGAGTCTGTGAGGAATGAAAGGTGGAATCTGATTGGTTGCTAGGGGTAACTGAGCCAGTTTCACTTTACACCATGTCTGATAAATCTCCCCCCGTGTGATTTTTCTTTTTTTTCTTTTTTAGTCACTGCCAACTTCAATGTAAAATAAACAAACATGCAATGTTAATTTGGTAAACCCCATTCCCGATGCCTTCAGTGGTTAATCGGGAGCTGCACGAAAAAGAGTTGACTTGTCACTTCTTTCCATGCAGTTATACTCCGAAGCTCCAAACGAAATCAATGGAAGCTATAGGGTTAACCCTCCTGAAATTACCATGGCTTAGAGAAAGTGGCGGTGCGGGGCTTCACTCCGTTACAGCCGCAGCGTGTCATCCCCAGACGCGGCTCTGCTCTCACCTCTCGCTGTGGCCATACTGTCATCTCTGGCCGTGGCTGCTCGGCTCCCCCTGTGGCATGTCCTCATCCTGGCTCCTCCCATCCCCGCTTTTTCCGGCACACGTGCTGGCACTACTTCAATATAAAGGGCCAGTGTGCCCCTTATTTGGCTGCTGCACAGCAGCTCTGCATTATAAATTCCAGCTCTTCCCTGACCTCCTTGTTGGAGCCTCTGCATGCTTCCCATAGTGTGTGGTCCCAGCTCTCCATGATTCCTTCCCGTGGTTCCTACCTGTGTGTTCTTCTGTGTTACTGCTGCCTGTGGTTCCAGCCGTGTCCTGCTACGCTCCTGCCTGCCTATATTTCTCCAGCTGCACCTCGCTCTCTGCCGCTAGCAAGCCAACACAGGGATAGCGACCTGGGGGTCGCCTGCCACAGCAAGACCATCCCACCTTGTGGTGGGCACTGGTGAAGCACAACGGCCCCTTACACCCTTGTGAGGCTTACACCAATGCTAGCGGTGGTACAGGGGATCCACGACTCCAGTCCTTACACACTTAGCGTGGGTTCTGCCCATGTACCGTACCCTAAAGATCTGTACATATTGCTATCTGTTGAATTTAATTTAAAGCCTGATCCACCATCTCAGCTGTGCACAGTATTTGTTACCGGCCTGCTGTCAGTACTGCAACGAGAGGATGAAGACGTTATTTCTGTCCAATATACTGCTATATTTGGCTCAGTGACTCACACAGAGAAGAAGCCAGGGATATTCTAAGCAGGATGGGGATGCAGAACTGCCACATCTGATTCTCAGATTGCTTCTCGTGGATCTTTTCATCAGTGGAAATAAAATCGCTTTTGTGAAAGACATATTTCACGTCTCCACAATCACTCCTGGGGCATAATTTAGTGTGAAGAAAGGATGAAGCCGGCTTCTTTGCAGAACTTAAAATAAAATCCTTTAAGCGCTCTGAAGAGATTACGTGATTAATCACGCTCTCCCTGAGAAGTCTCTGCCATGTTTGTTGCAGAATTAATTTAATTTGGACATTTGGGTAGAGCGGAAATTTTTTAAGCCTTATTGGCATCTGAAGAATTATTAACTGCACTAGATAAAGGGACAGGACATCTATTAGTGGAGGGGTGAACTGCTGCTCTGCATAGGCGTGATGGATGGTTGTATTAAAGGGGATCGAGACCCTCATCTATTAGGCAGAGCATAGTGCAGCTATAAGAGGATCTCTCCCTCTGGAGGACCCGGCACATCTGTGCACTATACTGAAACACCTCTGCTTTAAATAGTTACCATGTAATTCTTTATTTCCCCTGGGGTGGTGCTGCAAGAAATCGGAACACTTGCTTACAGGTCTCTGATTTGATCGGTGGAGGTCCAAGTGCTGAGAGCTTTACTGACCGCTAAAATAAAAGGGCAGAAGTGTTCAGCTAAATGTTGTGTTTTTTCGTGTCTGATTGTATCGCCTGCTGCGTACAGATTCATAGAAAGGTTCATACACTTTTTTTTAGAGGAGTATATTCATCTGGGGTAGTTATGGACTCCAAGAGTATACACAGGATAGGGCATTACTAAGATTTTGCTGGGGCTCCTGCGATCTTGAGAGTGGGAAACCCAAAATCCCCATAGAAAGTTGCATTCGTCTCTTCGGCGACTCTATGAAAAACGAATGGAGCTGTAGTCTGCAACTCTATTTTATGGGGATGTCGGGGTCCTCTCTTTTGAGATTGTGGGAGGCCCCAGTGGTTGAATTACCCCCTCCCCCCATGCAATGTCTTAGGGTCCTATTACACAGGCAAACTACCGCCCGATCATTTTAGTAAATGAGCGCCGATCTGCTAGGCCTATTAGATGACCCGATAAGCGGGCAGTAAGGGCTGCATAGACATTGTTAGCGATGTCCATGCAGCCCTTGCCCAAACACCTGATACCTTACCTCTCCCCACTCCCGGTCTTCTCTCCTGTGCTGCAGCCAGGACCGGGAAGCTGTGGAGGACAGGAGAGGAGACCGGGAGTGGGGAGAGGTAAGGTGTCACATGTTTGGGCAATAGTCAGCCGCACATCACTATTACACGTAACGATGCACGGTCGGCAATCGACAATTTTAGGTCCAAACCTAAACCAACGATCATTTCATTGGCTGATTGTTGTCTCTATTACACGGAGCGTTAATTGGGCGATTATCGCTCTGTGTAATAGGGCCCTTAGTTATGCCCTATCCTGTGCATAATCCAGATAGGGTAGAATTACCACAGACAGAAATACCCCTTGAAGAATAAGCACTCTACTACTTTACTACTGACATGCAGGTACTAAGATCAGCTGAGTGTTTCTACCCCGTAGAATGAACTATCGATAAGGGTCTGGGCATATGTATAAAAAATCTTGGTAAAATGCCCCAGTTGAAGCCATTGGCTGAACTTTCTATGCATGTTACTCTAGAAGAAGGCAGAAGACAAAGCTGTACGAGGGGATCAGGGCTGGTGGAGTTCAATCATCATGAACAGGTTAAAGGTCGGAGCTGGAAGAATTTGATCATTGCAGGTCACAGGCAGAAGATCAGTAGGAGTCCCAACATTGGGATCCCATATGTAATTCAACTTTCATCTTCACTTAAATGGAATCCATAAAGCTCTGGCACTAAAGTATAGGGGAGAGATCCTTAAAGCAGCACTGCCGTTTAAAAAAAAAAAAAAAAACTTAGCCACAGTTAAAAGTTTTGCTTAGTTTGGGTCTTAGTGCTGAGCCCCAACCAGTCCAGATCTAGCTGGATGCCTTGTCCATTTATTGCATAAGTTGGGGCTCCACAGACTGTAAAGAATAGACCAGAAAAGCTGCAAGACAAAACTTTGATTCTGACTTCTGATGTCCTGCTGATGTTTTATAGGACTTATTTTTTTTGTCTTGTTTTTTTTTTTTAAACTTTTTTTTTTAAGTATAATACATTTTTCTTTGCAGAGCAGCTGCTCTTGTAGTTCCGGAGGCCGAAGGGGTCCCATCTCCATATTTCAGATTTATACTGGCAGCTCGAGAATAAACCTTGATAGAATGAACTTCCATTAGCACATCCAGATATACAACCTGTTCCTGTGAATTTGAGTATGACATCTGACAAGCTGAGGATCTAGATCCCGGGCTAAGTGTTTATTTGAGTCTATAGTGTTGTATTTGATGTGACAGAACTGAAGATGACGGATGCACCGTGGCATCACCGGTGTCCCATAAAAACAAGTCATGCTAAATTTATAGCCTACAATACAATCAAATGGTTGGTTTAACCAAGTTTCCTTTATCCAGCAATAGCTGAAAAGGAGAACGGAAAACCTGTTCTACAAAAATGTTTAGATCGTGTTTCTCTTATACTGTAGCTATAACCCTTTAACTTAGAACATTTAAAAGATGGTGTCAAAAAAGAAGCAGCAAAAAAAGTAGCCATGACCACCGAGCAGGACCATGTGACTGTGACCATGTTAAGCACTATAGTTTGGCCACTAGTCGGCGTTGTTACAGTCAGTTGATGACTCTCTCCAACAGCCAGCAAGAAGTGTTCCTACAGGGTTCTGAGGGCTCTGAACAAAAAGCAGGCTACTAGTGGTTCAAGTCAGTAGCACTTGTTGTTCTAGCTCCTAACAACTTCTAGAGTTGCTGACCACCAAAATGCAGCAAAGACCTCCTTCACAAATACTTCCCATGCAGACGTGAGATCTAGTGCCTCTTGTCACCCTGTTCGGTTAGTAATGGTTGGCGGTGTAGCTTCTTGTAGGGGCAGGTTACAGAGACTTGCTGGGGAAGGCCAAGCATTAGAGATAAGCGAACCTCGAGCATGTTTGAGTCTATCCGAACCCGATCGTTCGGCATTTGATTAGCTGGGGCTGCTGAAGTTGGATAAAGCCCTAAGGCTATGTGGAAAACATGGATATAGTCATTGGCTGTATCCATGTTTTCCAGACAACCTTAGAGCTAGGGATGGTCCGAACCTGCCGAGGTTCGGGTTCATAAGAACCCGGACTCTCAGCAATGATTCCCGCTGTCTTAAACCTCCGTGGAAAGGGTGGATAAAGCGGGAAGACCGCCTGGAAAACTGGGATACAGCCTATGGCTGTGGCTGTATCCCAGTTTTCCAGGCGGTCCTCCCGCTGTATCCACCCTCTGCACGGAGGTTTAAGACAGCAGGAATCATTGCCAAGAGTCCAGGTTCGTACGAACCCGAACCTCGGCAGGTTCGGACCATCCCTACTTAGAGCTTTATCCAACTTCAGAAGCCACATGGCAAACGATCGGATTTGGATGGACTCGAGCATGCTCGAGGTTCGCTCATCTCTACCAAGCATCTATTACGGTTTCAGCAGCCAGATAAGAATTCGCCCTCCTCTTGTGCAAGGAGTTGTTGTCTAACCAAGCAAATAGGGTGATGGGGAGGAAAACAGGTACTTTGTACACAAAAAACTTGCAGTAGCAGATGGACAAGCAGCTGTAGTTGAAAGTAGAGAGACGTCATATGCAACGACAATGCCTGCAACTGTTACCGCCTTTGGAGCGGGCTCCCTACCCCTAGGGATATCCGTGCAGCTGCAAAGATGGTATATCAGTCCTCTGATTTACATTCCCACTATATTCTGCAGGTATCCAAAGATTTATGTAGTACTCCACGTCTCATCTCCTTGATGCTGTGGTTGCATCTTTTGCACTGTACTCGCCTCCTCCCCTATCCCCCCCACCCCACATAACTCATCTCCCATTTAAAAAAATATTAATCCGAAATGAAAAGCCGAATGAAAAATAACCACAATAGTTGAGAAAATCAGGATTTTATTCATGTAGATTTAACAAAGCAGAAAGTATAGAGAGTTGCACATTGATTTGCTTATCAATATTGTCTTTATTTACTGTGCTTCAGTCGGGGAGCCGGTGCTGAATGCACCACATTTCTGTATATAGAAACACTTACCCACGCTCACAATGCCAATGTAAATTAATAGCAGCGCCGTCATTAGAGGGGAAATAACAGGTGAATTCAGCGGAACGGAATGTGGTGATTATATATTTATGGATTTCTTACCCATGAAGGGTTCCAGTAAATAGACTGCTTTATGGCAATCCCCGGGCACTGGCCTTCCCAAGATTATTTATAACATTTCTATAGTCTGCCGGATGCCAGGTTTCCATGGATGCTAATGTGCTTCTAATTGTTCTATCCTTGTCTGTTCGATAAATACATTGTACAAGTCTATACAGATAGAGAAAATGTAAACTTTCTATGACACAGAACACAACAAAGGCAACAGACTATTACACAGAACCATGAATAGCCGTATGGTAGCCGACTGCATTCAATGGCTCATTTTAGTGGCATTAGGGCAACTTAGCAATTCTCAGAGAAAGTTAGACTAGAAAAAGTAATGGTATCTCCAAAAATGAAGGACTAAATACATTGGGACTGAAAGGGCTAGCTAATCTTATAGAGTTGATTGCCTATCCATGGCAGTTTTCTTAGATTTACAGGAAAGGAATCAAAAAGAAAAACAGATACTAAAACCTTCTTTACATCTACAGATGCAAATGGCTTCTTAAGCTTTAAAGCCACTCTGTACCCACAATCTGACCCCCCCAAACCACTACTACTTTTAGATAGCTGCTTTTAATCCAAGACCTGTCCTGGGGTCTGTTCGGAAGGTGATGCAGTCATTGTACTTTTAAACTTGCAGCGCTGTGCCAAGCGGCCGGGCCTAGATTGTGTATGCATTAGGCTGGCACAATCTCTCTGTCCCTCCTCCCCACCCTCCTCATCATTAGGAATGCCCCAGGCAGGTATTCTCCTATTCATCAGCTGTGTGAACACGGCACATGGGCGGGATCGTTAAGACACCGGTGCAGTGTTCACTGCAGAGGAATAGGAAAAATCCTTCCAGTGGCATTCCTAATGATGAGGAGGAAGGGGAGGAGGGACGGAGGGGTGGTGCAAGGTTAGGGCACACATACTCTAGGCCACGCCAGTTTGGAAGAGGGCTGCAAGTTTAAAAGTTGTTTTTTAGGACAATAACTGCATCACCTGCCAAACGGACCCCTGGACAGATCTTGGATTAAAAGCAGCTATCTGAAGGTACAAGCGGTTTAGGGGGGACAGATTGTGGGTACAGAGTCACTTTAAGGGTGCCCAGATTAGATTCAAAGCAGATCTGCAACTTCAAATCTGTTGCAGATCCTGTACGTGTGAACGCACCCAAACAGAAAAAAAAAAGTTCAGCAGAGTTCCTGTCTCTCAGCATTGTCTTTCCATGATCCCTTCTAGCTTGGTTTTCATGTCTTATGGTACCCGGAACTGTCACTCTCATCCCTCAGTGTTATTCCTGGCTTGGTTTCACAATCAGTGCCGCACGTGGGAGACAGAAATACATTCAGAACATTTTAATTTAACGGAATACCTCTTTAAGGGTATGTTCACACTGAGCTCTCCGCCGCAGAATCCCGCCTGCCTTAGTGTCAAACAGTGTGTTTATGGGAGGGCTTGCGTGCCTCTGCGGAGAGCGCGAGTCCTCCCATAGACACATTGATTGACACGCCGATTTTGCTCAGTGTAAACATACCCTAAGGATTGTTTTGACTAAAAAGGAAAAAGGAGAACCTAACAATACATTTTATCCCTGGTTTGATAAATACATTTAGAAAATAAAGATGATATAAAAGACACTATGATGAAGCAATGGGAAATTAGAAAAAATTACTACTATTTTTCTACTTTTTCTTGCTTTACTTTTGCCTCTCATGCAAACTGTCTGCTCTGTTGTCTTCATTAGTCCAACTTCCTGTCTAGTATACATCCTGTAATAGACTTCCTGTTCCTGCTCAACATTCTAGCTGGGAATTTAGGCAACTCTCTCTTTCTCCCACTACACCTTATTGACTATGACCCTAATCAATGACAGATGGGACATGAGGAGGAGATAACGGATAAGTGTAGCTATGAAACTCCTCCCTCCATCTGTTCCTGCCTACTTGGCGATCCACCCTGAATGGTGGCACCCATCTGGGTGAGGGTCCCTACCTAGATTTGCGAGACGAATAGGGAAAAAATAAAATTAGTGTCAGACTAACTGGGTCAAAACCAGGAGGTAACATCAGGAATGAAAATAATAGGCAAACAGAAGTCATAACTGACTGAAGCTCATCGTTGGACTGCAGGTGGGTAAGTACAATATTTAGTGGGGGTAAATAGAATTGGCCGGCTAAATTCCTGGCTAAAATGTAGACAGGAGCAGGAAGTTTGTAACAGGATGCACCTTACACAGGAAGTCAGGCAAAGGAAGAGATGTGCAGCAGTGTTAAAAGCAGGGAAAAAAGCATAAAATCTACAGAAAAGTAGTAAAATAGATTTATTGTTTTCTTTTATGGTGCTGGTATTCATCATTTTATTTTTATCATTGGAAAGCCACTTTAATGAAGTGTACTATGTATGGTCATATGAAGACCATGAAAGCCATTTGGCACAGTTATTGTCCAGGTTTTACGGAATTATTTCGTCCAGCCTGTAGTACAAGGTCCCAGCACTCTTTGTTCTGTGTTTCCAGGAGGGAATACCAGGATTCATACAAACTGCAGGTCTCATGGATGTTGATATGTGGGTCCTGAGCTATGTTAGCAAAGTTTCTATAATCTCAGGGTGGACGGCTCAGGGAACAGTCTCAGCCATCACTGCAGAACTCTGTCGACGTGGGTATTCCTGTTTGGAATGAAAGTTTTCCCAATATTCCGGATCCACAGGTGTAAATGGAATGGCAGTTGCCATGAGATCTTCATAGGTGAGAATTGTGAACAAAGTCCCATTCTGGAGATTGAACCAACACGATCATTGACATATACAGATATGTAATTTGCACTCGTATCAAGACAGAGTGAAATCCACAGACATAGAGGACTAAGCAGAGGCTCTGGTGATTTTACGGTGACACCCGAACAATGCATTATGGGCTATGTTGAGATTAAACCTGAATCCAGGCTTTAACTTGTATAAAGTTACCAAAGGGATTGTGGGGAAAGTAAAAACCTCTGAAAAGAGCTGAAGATCTGATTACTAGAAAAAAAATACAATAAAAAGGTAGCAGAACCATGCTGTAATTGAGGCTCTGTCCCCATGCATGCATCACTACTGTCCTGTGTTGTCCTATATCTATAAGACCCGTACTGTCATTTTGGGTTGAAATGTTTTTTTTATATCCTGTGGCAATAAAAAAAGAAAAAAATATTTCTGGAAGTTGTGGGAGCCCTTTTCTCTGTTTGTACACCCCTACTTCCACTTTCCATCAGGCATGTCAAAAGTTATTGATCGCATCGGGTCTCACTGCTTAGCGAGCGGCTAGATGGATGGATGGCACGGCTGCCTCGCTCTCCGCCAAGCTATATTTCCTGATCTCCCACTGTCATCAATAACCTTTCACATGCCTGATGACATATCAAAAGTTGCTTTTAATGACAGGTACTCTTTAAAGTGTACCTGTCAGAGTCCGCTGACTAATTTGATGGTGAATTCCACTCTGTTTGGGTATCTTGGGTATCCATAGACACAACGACATTGTAGCAGTAATGCATGTGACGCCCATTCTGATACAATAGGGGTCACACGCATTAGGGTATGTGCACACCAAGGAATTCTCGCAGATAACTTTAAGCGAATTTCGTGCACAAGGAAGTTCTGCCGGTGCCGCTGACATGACAATTTCTTGGGTGGACAGCGGTAACTGCCTGCGCATAGAATGGAGCCTATGGGACAGGCCAAACTTCCAGCAGGAGCATAGGGGGCTAGCGACGGAATCCGCTGGTAGTTATCCACGTGATTTCTGTAGTGTGTACATACTCTAACCATCACAGCGTGGTCATATCCATGGATACCCGAACTTCTGGCCACAGAGTGGAATTCATAGCTGAATAGGTCAGCAGACTTTGGTACACTTTAATCCACTCCGGAATTTGGCAAAATTTATACTCTAAATCTACTCCAGGCTGTAGGAAAGTGCAAAAAAATATAGTTATAATAAATTCATCTCTCAGAGCATTTTGTACTAAGGGAGACCATTGACTATGAAAGCCTATAACATGTCATACATCACAACGTTCCATTACACTTATACAGGAAGCCCTCCCGATGTACGCTTCCGACAGAAGGCACAAGGCTATTATGAACTAAACCTTATCTCCAGATAAAGAGGATTTCTGACTAAATTAAAAAAAATCACTGGTAACTTTAGGTAATTCTACTCAGTCATTTCTTATATATTAGTTTCTGTGACAGCTGGGTAATGACAACCAATATGACCACTAAGCTTTCCCTTTAAGACCTCTTAGCATTTGCATCTCAGTCTGTTAATTTAACTTCCTAATCTAAAATTAATAATGCATCCTTTATGCTGTTTACTGGTGATCTTCACTTACATTCTGCACTGTATCTGATAAATAGTAGTCTTGTATACTTGTATAGTACTACTGTCCTGTATCTGCAGCTTAACTTACTAAGGAGATGTGTCCAGTCTTACCTTTCTCTAAGGAAAGGAATTGTTAGGACAGCCTTACACCACAAATATCGTAAAATGTTATTAGTGCACTTATAGGGTAACAATCTGTGTCTCTTCTCATAGACACAGAATTTACAATTAATGAAGGTTGTGACCTTTAAGTGCTTTGCAAAGATGGTACCCTCACAACCTGTATAATTAAATATAAGATAAGATGAGACACCTGTAAAGCTCTACACGGCAAGACTCGTATTATAGACGTCTAGACTACACAACCAGCCCTTTGTTATATGATTACACAACTTATAACCTTAATGCTGTTATATGGGGAGGTCCAGACTACACAGCCAGACTGCTGTTATAGGGGGATATCCAGACTACACAGACAGCTGTTATAGGGCGAGGTCCAGACTACACAGCCATACAGCTGTTAATGTGGGCAGTCCAGGCTACAAAGGGAGGTTCAGACTACACAACCAGTCTGTCATAGGGGGCACTTCATACTACACAACCAGACTGCTCTTTAAAATGGAATCACCTGACTACACAGCCAGACTGCCGTTATAGGGGGGAGGTCCAGACTACACAGCCAGACTGCCGTTATAGGGGGGAGGTCCAGACTACACAGCCAGACTGCAGTTATAGGGGGGAGGTCCAGACTACACAGCCAGACTGCTGTTATAGGGGGGAGGTCCAGACTACACAGCCAGACTGCTGTTATTCAGGGAGGTGGAGACTACACAGCCAGACTGCTGTTATAGGGGAGGTGGAGACTACACAGTACCACTCCAGTCTGCCGAGATAATCAGAGGTCAGCGTTAAACCAGAAATGTGGAATATCTGAATAACTGATATTAAGTAACCTCTAAACAATGAGGCATTAAATGTATAGTTAATGAGTACAGGACATATTACTGTACCTGTGGTCTGTGGGGTTTATTGGTGCCACTGCTTCCCAAAGCAACAGCTACATGATGCTTTTCATCCAGGAGCATTTCCTACAAAACATGAGCCAAGCAAACCCTTAATACAAATATATACTAGTAATAAAACCAGAGATGAATGCCAGCACATCCGTTCTTATAAGTTACTAACCTCAACATCTCTTACCCAATATATTGATAGGATATACCGGGGACATCTGCAAATGCAACATTTTATTTACATTTGCAAGAGCCAGAGCTAGTGCTTAATTTCCATAAATTATTCATATACATTTATATAAAACTATCCTATATAGCTCAGAGAGATCACAGCCAGGGCTCTATGTAAATGCTGAGCTGAAAAATCCAAGTGAATGTAACCTGGTGTACAAAGATCTGCACAAAAGGAACTGAACTCCCAACCTCATGCATGCCACCCTAATGTACTAATCAATGAGCTATACAGAGTGTTAAAGGGGTTATCCACCGAAAATCTATCAAATCAACTGTTTTCAGAAAGTTATGTAGATTTGTAATTTACTCCTATTTAAAAATCTCAACTCTTCCAGTACTTGTCAGCTGCTGTATGTCCTGCAAGAAGTGGCATATTTCATTTTAGTCTGACAGTGCTCTCTGCTGCCACCTCTGTCCAGGTCAGAAACTGTCCAGAGCAGCAGCAAATGCCCATAGAAAACCTCCCCTGCTCTGGGCGGTTCCTGTCTCAGACAGAGGTGGCAGCAGAGAGCACTGTGTCAGAGTGAAAAGAATATACCACTTCCTGCAGGACATGCAGCAACCGATAAGTACTGGAAGACTTTAGATTTTTAAATAGAATTAGAAATCTGTAAAACTTTCTGAAACCGACTGATTTGACAGAAAAAGATTTTCACAGGATAACCCCTTTAATCAATAGTGTTGAGCTGACATGTAAAACTGTTCCGGCTCGGCAACGTTCCCAGAACCCGAATGCTCGGCACTTGATTTTCTGCGGCTGCATAAGTTGGATGCCACACTGGGGAGTCCTGAAAAGCACGGATACAGCCATAGGCCACACACAGTATTTATTTATGCTCAGTATTTTGCAACCAAAACCAGGAGTGGATTAAAATCACAGAAAGGCTATGCTCGCACACTGCTGATATTGAGTGGATGTCATAATGGCAAAGAATTGCTGTTAGGCTAGGTTTACACTGCGTTTTTGCAATCCGTTTTTCTTCATCCTTTTTTTGCAAAAAAAAAGATGAAAAAAAATGGATGCATTTGTGTGCATCCATTTCGATCGGTTTTTCCATTGACTTCCATTGTAAAAAAAAAAAAAAAAAAAAAAAACGGATCAAAACGGACACAAAAGTAGTGTCAGCTTTGTTTTTGTGTCAGTCAAAAAAAAAACAGACCCGTTTTGATCCGTTTTTTTTTTTTTTTTAAACAATGGAAGTCAATGGAAAAACGGATGCACACAAATGCTTCCTTTTTTTCATCAGTTTTTTTGCAAAAACGGATGAAAAAAAAACGGATTGCAAAAATCCGTTTGAACCTAGCAGTGTGAACCTAGCCTTATTCTAAAAATAAAAACAGCAGTTGCTTTAAAATAAATGACTGTAATTTGCCATAAAATGACGACCATCCACTCAATTTTAGCAGTATGCGAGCATAGCCTGTGATTATAATCCACTCCTGGTTTTGGTTGCAAAATACTGACCTAGATACTGAGCAACAATACTGTGCCTGAACCCAGCCATAGGCTGCAACATCTGCAGCAAAGGGAGATCGAATGGAGAGCGTAGAGCGCACTGGCTCGAAGAACGTTCCCCAAACCCCAACCGTTTGACAGGTCTGCTCAACACTGAAGCTAATCGCCTTTACGGCAGGCCCTCCAGCTGTTGCAAAACTACAATTGCCATCAAGCTTTGCTTTGGCTGTCCAGGCATGATGGCAATTGTAGTTCTGCAACACCTGGAGGGCTGAAGGTTCCCCATACCTGCTTTACGGGCTCAGTTTTTTGTTGCATACAGTATGTGCAGATAAAGAATATTTCAAGAGATGAGTGAAACTACAGTATGTTTGGTTCTTCGAAACCCTGAACGTTCAGCATTTGACTCCTGGTAGCTGGAGAAGATGGATGCCGCCCTTCTCCAGCCAATGAGTCAAATGAGAAGCGTTGGAGGATTCACAAACCTGCAGTTTCCCTCATCTCTAGCGGCTGCTGTTTCTATGTAACACGGCTTCATTCCCAAGCATACTCCGGGTAGGCTCCCCCCTGTCAAGTCAATGCTGGATATTGGATTTGCTAAGACTGCACATCAGGCATATCCATTAAAAATGCTATTTCAATGAGATGTGCTCTTACCTCAAAGGACCAATTTCCTTCCTCTTCTTCATCATCGAGCCCCATTTTGGTCTGTGTGTAAACGCTTCCCTTTTCCATATGTAAAGGCGATACCTCAAACTCAATCCTTTGCAGGTTAAAGCCGAGGCCGACCCCTATGGCTTTTATGAAGCTTTCCTTCAGCGCCTGAAACCGCAAACACACGCACGCTGCCAAGATAGATCTTTTTAGTTGTAACAAAATTGAATGTATTATTTACCATGGTTCCCATCATATCAGAATCCCTTCCTGTCGGCGCATTCAACCTTATAAATGTTTCACTTTTTGGACATGAATAATGTATGTAGATAAGCCGGCAAAATATAACAAAGGAGCGGAGGATGGCCTGACGTAGAGGAGTATTGCGACAAACCCGCTGTCCCTATAGTAAGAAACATATGCTTGTAACTAGAACGCTACAACGCCTAACCAGCAGCAGTGCGGCAAACGGGCAACCCAAGTATATCCTCTCCGAGAACACCAACTACCTGCTTTGTCTCCACTCTCAACTTACTGTTTACACGTACAGGATCTGCAGCAGATTTGATGGCGCAGATTTGAATCTGCAGCAGATTTGATGGCCCAGAATTGATTTGCTTTGAATCTGCAGCTTCAAATCTGCGCCATCGAATCTGCTCAGATCCTGTACGTGTGAACGCACCCTTAATGGACTTTCTGTTCCTGTTGTATACTTGTACACACGTGGGAGGCTCCTGAGGGTATAGTGGGCAGGGTTATAGTCAACAAAAATATAGTAGGAGGGAAAAAGTTGACTGAATTCCTAGCTAGACTGTACAGCAGGAACAAAAATGTACATTAGACAGCTAGCGGGGCAAAGATGATAACAGACTGGAAAAAAAAAAAAAAATTGGACCAGATGAAGATGAGCAGTCAAAACATGCATTGTGGCACAGTCGAGAACCTCCATATTTCATCATGTCTACAACAGGTGAATACACGAGCCTTTATAGAATTGTACATATGCTATAAGTACAGGGTGTATTGGCACAGTGCAAAACATAACCTGGTGCAGGTACATTGCCTTGGGTATTATACCTTAAAGGATTGACGCTGGCTCCAGAGCACTGGAGGCGGGCCTGCCAGACCCCCTGTGATGCAGCTCCATTAGAATCAGTGGAGCCCCAACAAAGAATGGAGGGGGTTTCGTCACACTGGGGGCAGCCGGTGTGCTCCCGAAAAGACTGGAGCAGAGTTCGGGAAACGGGCGATGGTTAAAAAAAAATAAAAAAATGGGGTAGGGTAGAATACCCAAAGCGATGTACTTGGTGGTACATTCGCTTTTATGTTTACTTCTTAGCCCCTTACACTTTATTTCCATTTGACCGTACGGGGGAGGAGGGGGGGGGGAATTGTTATACCAGACTGTATATTGACACTTTTATTGACTTTTTTTGTGGGCTTTGCCTACATCCTTGGCAGGCCCTGTATGTGGGATTTTTACTGGTGTTCTATGTATCTTTTCTCTTTTTACATTGTCAGTACGAGGACACTGGGGGAGCGGAGAGAGATAAGAATAGGCTGTTTGTTATGTTCTCCGCCTGGTGGAATACCCCTTTAAATACAATTGTCTGATACTGGAATAAGCCTTTGACTACAATCTTTTCCAGTGTTTTATAATGTGTTGGCACTACTACATAAGCAGCTGAAAATTACATGGAAATGGTATTCTAAAACTTCTCACTTGCATCAGTCACTTGCAAAATGCAAACCAACCCTGTCCGGCCTGTGCACTCATCAGTTTCCATCATGTAGCGATTATTTGCCAGCCATGATTTACCCAGTGCCTGTAGAACATGTCGAGCCGTGCTCCGTCACTTCCCATACTCTTGATAGAGTGCCACTCTCTTTCCGTGAACTGGCGGTGCATGATACGAAAGAACTCTTCAGTGGAGCCGCTGCCTGAGAAATGGCAAACATAAATTCAGATGGTCCAACTAAATATTATACTTCTCACTTCTAACAAGCAAATATGACCTTGTGGTAATAAACTGCGGCTCGGAAATGGGAGAATCAAGCTGAAGATTTACCGCAGTGCCAGAGCCCTGTAATTTATATCAATTACTCGGTAGAGTTCAGTAGAGGAGGCTTCATTCTGTGATCAGTGCACCTGGCTATCCTGCCAGGCTCAATACTGTTATGGGAGAGAATGCATTGTCTTCTATAGCAGATAGTACACAGGGTATACAGCAATCCCAGGAGATGTATTACTGTAATGAATCTTCATATAAGGCCCAATCAAAACTTTCATCCCACATCTATTATATCGATCACTATCTGTGATGTATTCCTATTAACTGCTACCATCATGCAACATTTACAAACAGCCTCATGGGGATAAGCACTTCCTAAAGGAATTTTCAACTTATTTCCAACTGAACATATATCAGTATATAAAGTCATTTTACTATCTTTTTATAGGTTTCATGTTTTCCATTTGGTTTTGTCTTCACTGCTCGAACTGTCAGGATCGGCGGACATGAGCCAACTGTGCCACATGCCCGTCTATCCCTAAGAAAGTTGCATATCCTCCTTTCTTTTCAAGATATTTCTGATGGTGGAGATAGGCTTTCCCTGAGGATACCCTAGCCCGCTACCTCTTGAGATAAACGGAACATGTAACAGACGGTACAGGGAAATACATAGACACAAAACACACCAGGTGCAGGTGAAGGATGCTGAAGACATACAGGTGCAGGTCACACGGTGAAGCTTGCTCAGTGCTGGTATGAGCATGGGTTGGATCAGAGTCACACTTCAGGGCATGAACATGGGATCGAACAATCATCCGGGGAGTACAGGACCAGACAGCAGGGACACAGGTTTATGGCAAAACTATAGTGGGAACACGGGAACCCAGGCAGGGTACAAACACAGGGACTGGAACAAACACAGGGACACCTTTGAAGGACCAAAAGGACCTCAATACTTAGGCAGGGAACATGTGCTAGAAGCCTCCTTATAGAACTCCAAGCCAAAAGAACAAGTGGGGATAATTAAGACACTGTGCCTATAAAGCTGAGAAGGGTGCGCACCCTCCCCTCTAGTGGCTAAATCATGAACACAGAACATCTGTTGCTCCATGCAGCTGGGCCACGATGGAGAGCAGGATGGTGGTGATAAACGGGGACACCGTTCACCGCAGATGGGAGAAGATGGCCGCGTCCTGTCTAGTGCACGCCTTGTTCCTGTGTACACTCTAGGCGGAAATCCAGCAAACTCCATCTCAATCCTACTATGTGGGAGGAACCTGTTCATGTGCAGTAGGCTGGATTATCCTCAAGAAGGTACAATGGATAGAGATATGGAAGGCTGAATTCCAAACTAGAGTGTACAGCAGGAACAGGAAGTTTGTCACAGGATTTAAACCAGACAGGAAGCAGGGCAATAAAAACAGAGCAGCATCCGAAGAACAAAATGATGAAAGACCACAAGAAAGTGTACCAACATACAATATGGTCATTTTACAATCTAATCATCGAAGCTGTAATACCAGATACGGTCACTACTCTATGTGTGGCACTGTGACAAGTAAAGAAGGTAAGGGAGTACATTGCTTCTGGAGCACACAGATATTCCCTTCCCGAAAACCTTTATTATAGCCCCTTTAAAATCCTTTTAGCAGTCACTTTAAGAACTGCTGGTCTAGAGTCTAATTTTAGAACTATCCACCACAGCCACAACCTTCCTATAAATGAAGAATGGGAAGAAGCCGGTCTGTCCTGTAAAGCTTAGCTCAGATTAACCCGCACACAAACCTTTACTTTGAAGGCGAGGAAGATGTGTATATTTTCTTTAAAGTTCAGGACTTTGCTGAAGTTTAATTTTTTGGAGCCTTCCTGCAGCTTTATCCTATTAGCGGGATCAATAGTCCATTTCGTAGCAAATCGATACTTTCGAGATGACCACGGTAATAGTAGGACTGCAAAGAAATACCCGAGATAACACCGAAGTTAATGAATTAAACAGAAAATCTATGGCCAGGGTTAATTTGTTCTAAGCCATAAGAAGCTCATGCAGCCCCCCTACTAGATATAGGATGCAGATGGCCCCCACCTCATTCCATTACAAGCTTCTTAATTGGATCCTGGTGACGTCTCCGAACTGACCTGATGCATCGGGGGAAAGGGATTCCTCATTGATAATGCACAGAATTTCCCAGCATTAATACTCAAGGGCAGGAATATACGGTGCGCTTTACATCACCAGCATACCATATTAGATGAGAGGCCGCAGTGCAGAAATTCCAAGAAGGAGCTTCATTACGAGGTCACAAGTGAGATGCACATATCTAACGGCACCAATATCGGCAGCTTACAGGCATCATTTACTCTTAGAGCTCTAATATAGGGTTATTACCCCCCATTTACATATTACAGTGAAACTCCAGAGAAAAGTGTTTGACAAACAGCGCCATGGTGAATCCTTAATACCATGTATTGCCCCTCCAACATCAATGTCAGCTTGGAGTCTTTTGTGGTAGTTGTGGATGAGGCTCTTTATTTTCTCAAATGGTAAAGCTGCCCCATTTTTCTTGGCTAAAAGCCTCCAGTTCCTGTAAATTTCTGGGCTGTCTTGAATGAACTGTGCGCTTGAGATCTCCCCAGAGTGGCTCAATGATACTGAGGTCAGGAGACTGAGATGGCCACTCCAGAACCTTCACTTTGTTCTGCTGTAGCCAATGACAGGTCGACTTGGCCTTGTGTTTTGGATCATGTCATGTTGTAATCTCCAAGTACGTCCTATGCACAACCTCCAGGCTGATAAGTGCAAATTTGCCTCCAGTATTTTCTGATAACCTTCGAATGTACTGGGCTTCCTAGGAATAATAGAGGTGAGCTGATTTCAATTTTTTTATTTGCTAATAACCGGCTGCATTCATCTTTGCTTCAACTTTGACTAAATTTCCTGTGCCTTTGTAGCTTACACATCCCCAAAATACAAAATACAGTAGGAATGGTGTTCCTTTCATCAAAGGCCTTGTTGACACCTCTCCAAATGTAGAGTTTATGGTTGTGGCCAAAAAGTTCAATTTGGTCTCATCAATCCAAATGACCTTGTTCCAGAGGTTTTGAGGCTTGGCGTGATGTAGTCAAGATACTTAGTTGCATTTGTGCAATAATGACTTTTCTGGTGACTCGGCCATGCAGCCCATTTTTCTTCAAGCGCCTCTTTATTGTGCATCTTGAAACAGCCACACTGTTATTTTTTAGAGAGTCCTGTATTTCAGCTGATGTTATTGGTGGTTTTTTCTTTGCATCCCAAAAAATTTTCCTGGCAGTTGTGGCCGAAATTTTTGTTCGTCTACCTGACTTTTGTTTGGTTTCTACAGAGCCCCTGATTTTCCATTTGTTAATCACAGTTTGAACACTGCTGACTGCATTATCAATTCCTTGGATATCAGAACAAGGTGAAGGTTCTGGAGTGGCCATCTCAGTCTCCTGACCTCAATATCATTAAGACACTCTAGGGAGATCTCAAGCGTGCAGTTCATGCGAGACAACCCAGGAACTGGAGGCTTTTTGCAAGGAGGAATGGGGCAGCTTTACCATCTGAGGAAATAAAGAGCCTCATCCACAAGTACCACAAGACTTCAAGGGCAATACATTGGGGCATGTAAACTTTTGATCAGGGTCTTTTGGATGTTTTTGATTGTCATTATGATTTAAAAAGAGAAAACAGTAGTTTGACAATAAATGGCTTCACCCAACCACTAACCATGAGTGGGGAAAAAAGTTTTTGTGTTATCATTCATATTCTTTGAATAAAAGGACAAAAAAGCAAAAATTCTGCTGGGGTATGTAAGGTTTTGAGCACAACTGTAGATAGATAGATAGATAGATAGATAGATAGATAGATAGATATTCAGTTAGTTCGTTTATCTGTGGCGATGGAGATCTGGCATCCCTGGAAATCAGCCAATACACAATGACCGAAGCCAGAATCAGACAGCTCCATTCATTAAATCCTTTTCGGTAGGAATCCAGGTACCCGGCTCTTCCAGCTGCAATGTTATAGCCCCGCTGAGCGATTGCCTGGTCAGCCAGTCAGTGACCTGTGTGTCCCGTCCAACCACCCCCAACCAGTCAATGATTGGCTGAGTATGCAATCGCTCAGCTGGGTACATGATAATACAGCTGCAAGAGCCGCAGGAGGCCATCAGCTGGACCTGGGAGCGGCACTACAAGGCACAAGGACAGGTAAGTTTACATACTTTTACATTACTTTACATTAAGGCCGCATTCACACTTTCCGTGAACTCAGCAACTAGTCAAATCTTTGCACTGCAGTACTGACACAGTGGTACATGTAGTGGTACATGAGGCCAGAAGGTCCATCAATCCAGTCCACAGAACATGTTCCAGGCCCAAACTGTGGGAATACACCCTTAGGTTATGTTCACACAATGTATATTTTCGTAAAAATAAGTCCGTTGTTGCAATCGGCAACAAAGGCCGCACTTTTAACAAAAATATAAGTTGACTTGCCTTCTATGTGTATACTCTCCGGCCGGGATCTCTCGCGGGGCTGTAGAAAACTGACATGTCAGTTTTCTGCGGCCGCTATTCAGTGAATAGCAGCCGCAGAAAACACTGTCAGTGCACAATGTGGAGCGAGTGGCTGCGGCCGCTTGCTCCATAGTGTGCTGTGGGGAGTTCTGATGATCTTTGCAGCCGCAGAGTTCTGATGCGGGCGCATCCGTACGCGCCCGCATCAGAATTCTGTGGCTGCAAAGATCGTCCAGCCGGTACTGCAGTATCGTCCGGGATGCTCTTTTCAGAGACCGGCGGTTCAGTCACCCAGCAACGGCCGGTCTCTTACTGTGTGTGAACATAGCCTAACCCAGCTAACAGTACAGCCATCGTAGTGGAAAGAGTCACAGCTGCTCTACCAGGCCCATACATCAGGTAGGTCCTGAGGCCTCTCTCTGTGATAAGGTTGACTTATGCCTGGCATACTAAAACACAGCTCTAATGCTCCTCAGAATATGGATGTCTGTATAGCCATACTTATAGGAGATAGGTGTTAGAGGGGTTCTCCAGGATTAGAAAAAGCAGAGCTGCTTTTTTGCAAAAACAGCGCCACCCTTGTCCTCAGGTTCTGTGTGGTATTGCAATTCATCTCCATTCACTTCAGTGGAACCACAATAAAAGTGGTACTGTTTCCGGAGGAAAACTGCCAATTTTCTTTAAGCCTGGATAACCCCTTTAACTCTCCCAATTTGTCAGGGAATAACATGTGGCTAAAACTTTTGTTATCTACCTATGCAGTCCAGCAAAGAAGGTGAAGAATAATTCATATTAAAAGGGGTTGTCCAGTGAATTTTTTTTTCTTTCAAATCAATTGGTGTCAAAAAGTTATATAGATTTGTAATTTACTTCTATTTAAAAATCTCAAGTCTTCCCATACTTATCAGCTGCTGTATGTCCTGCAGGAAGTGTTGTTTTATTTACATTCAGACACAGTGCTCTCTGGTGCCATCTCTGGTTGAGACAGAAACTGTCCTGAGCAGGAGAGGTTTTCTATGGGGATTTTCTACAGCTCTGGACAGTTCCTGTCTCGGCCAGAGATGTCAGCAGAGAGCACCTTTTATCAATGTAAACAAAACAACACCTCCTGCAGGGCATACAGCAGCTGATAAGTATGAGATTTTTAAATAGAAGTAAATTACAAATCTATATAAAACTTTCTGACACCAGTTGTTTTTGATTTCGCTGGACAAACCCTGGGAGCCTGTCACCCCCCGTGCCGGGGTGACAGGCTCCCGACCCCCCTATACTTACCTGATCGCTCCGGGTTCCGCTTCTTGATCCAGTCTGGTGACAGAGATTTCAGCGCTCGAAGCCTGGTGCGTGCTCCTGAGATGAGTCCGATGCCCATAGAGAATGAATGGTGAGTCCGATGCTCCATTCATTCTCTATGAACGTCGGACTCATCTCAGGAGCGCGCACGCCGGGTTTCGGGAGCTGAAATCTCCGTCACCAGACCAGATCAGGTAAGTATAGGGGGCTCTAGCGGGGGGTCGGGAGCCTGTCACCCCAGCACGGGGGGTGAAAGGTCCTCTTTAAGGCTGACTGCTTATGCCTGACCTGCTAAAACTCAGCTCCAATATGAAGCAGTATACAGAGGTCTATGCAGCAGCACTGACAGGAGCTGGAGTGCCACTCAGGTTAGGGGTCAGAGGAATAAAGTAATTAAATAAGAGTCTACACAGATAGGAACAGAGAAGAACTATGAGAGTGTTAACCCTCTCCTCCCCATAAAGTATGCAAAGACACTACATGCCCATTCAAGCAAAAGGTGGTCTCCTTGGTGGTGGGACCCTCACCGATATAATATCCACCACCTATACTGTGGAAGCCATTTTTATATATTGCAGTGGGAGGCTAGATTCGGGAGCGTTTGTTGTGCGGATGTAGAAATAAACCATACCGCCATACGAGCCCAGCATGTGGCATTTAATTCCATGTGATGGACGTCGGCTGTTAAGTGAAATCCGGGGCTGAAAGATTAAATATCTTCAAACTCTGTAAATTCACGATACAGAAGGCGTCAGGGGACGGCCGGGAACTATCAGCGAACACATACCGAATATTTTTTTTCCCGCTGCCCGAGAGATGCCTCATTATAAATTTTTTACTGTCCGTCCAATCTTTCTCCTGAAATAAACCGCACAAGGGATAAACACGAATCGCATCTGCCACTTCAAGACACGACGCTTACTACAGACGGAGAGAGGGGACAACTCTAACACTGAATCTCTGCTTTCTACTACAAAGGCTATGACAACAAACGTCCTTATGTCAGGCCCACAGAGGACACCGCGGATGATGAAAGCGGGCCGACAGTGGCCGTCTGCGAGTACAGAAACAGCGGAAAAAACGATTTGGCTGTAAGACATAAGATTTTCAAACATTGGAAAAGTATTAATTTTACCATTTCTCATGGTCTACTATAAGAGCTTTAGCTACAGTATCCCTTTAAGAACACCCCATACCTCAGTTTCCTAGAACCTGGTGAGTATGAATAGAAGGAGGAATGATATGAAGGCTAAACATACTCGAACCAGAAGCTCCTACAATCTAAGTTTGGTTACCCCCCAAAAGCACCTCCATGCTGCTGCTACTTCTTAGCGTGTATACAGAGACATGGGCAAGCAGGATTATTATACATGTATTTTATAACAGCCAGACTGCTGCTTTTAGAGCAGAGTGGTGGTCAGTAACATAGACAAGAAGCTGTCAACAATGGAAGGGAAAGAGCAGCATATCAGGAGAAGGAGGCACATTTGCTAAATGAATGTATTAGCAAAAATATCAGATGGGAATACCCCTTTAAGTATAGGCCTTGAAACAAGTACACAGAGCATAAACATTTGGAGGTATATATTTTGTTGTAATGTTATAATGAATATACAAAGCCACTACTTTTATATTATACTCATGTGCTAGTTATTTTAGCGTTGGCTGCTAGTCTGAAGTACTTCGGTGATTAGTTACAGTATCTGCTGATAAAGTGCTAAACCTACTTCTTTTGATCTGGGCTACAGGTGGTGTAAAATAATAATAAATATGCTATACTCACCTCCTCTGGTCCCTGTAGCTGCAGCACCGACGCTCCCAGTCCTACACTGGTCTCTGTTTCTTATGTCACATCCCGACCCCACAGGAACTGGCTTGCTTGGCCAGTCACTGGCTGAGACAAGACTCTGCTGCTACCGCTGACTGGCTGGACAGGTAAGTAAACACATACTTACCTGGCTGGACAGGTAAGTAAACTAATACAAAGGACGACTGAGAGCTATTACACACGTCAGCAGCGAGTGGGTGAGTACGGGGGGGGCGAAGGGAGCTGCGGGGGGGGGGGGGGGTGCCCGAGTGATTGCTAAATCGTCCTGGCAGCCCATAGTGGCGGTCTGCTGCCGCCGCTCCTGTTCCGCGGAGCTACGGCAGCAGATCGTTGCTATATTAGTCGTTTGTCTTTTTAACACGTTGAAAGACAAGCAGCAACAATCAGCCGACATCGTTCATGTCAGCTGATCGTCGCCTTCTATTACACGAGACGATTATCGCCCAATAATCGTTTTGTGTAATAGGGCCTTAACTGTGGTTGTCGGTACATCAAGGGAGCCTGGATAAGGCGGAGACCACTGGGTGCATTGGGGTGGGCAGCTGTGGGCGGTGGAGAAGGTGAGTACAGTATAATAGGAAATGACCATCAAGAAATCACTCGACAGGGACTGCGGCAAAGAGTGTCTCTTCCCTCTCCTTTTACCGTATGTAGTAACCTACTGTATGGTGCTTTTTGTAGAAAAAACAAAAATAATAAAACAGTTCCTGACAGAAATACGGAATAATCATTACAGTAAGCCCTCAATTTCCCATTAATGCCACTTTCTTAAAACAGTGTGCACATAAGTGTTAATCTTCCCTGATGCTAAAGCTTATACAGGCAGCAAAATGGAAATGTCTTTACTCCCAAAGATTTGTAATCATTGAATTGTTCAGCGTCGCTCCAGAAAATCAGCTTCCAAAGCCCAATTATATTCTTCTGATTATAAAGTGGATCTCCGGCTGTAGCTATAAAGCTTCGCATGGAGTCCCCTCGGGATAATCTATTCAACACTAAAGTTTGGTTGTGTAACACTAAGCTTTTTGTTCACCACTCCTAGACGGCCATAGATGAAACACCAGATCCAGGAGGGCCTGAGAGAACCAGGGAGAAGGGGAGCAGCATTTCTCTAAGGAAATCACATTGCATTCATTAATTGTGCTGTATGAACAGGCATAGCTGACCATGCTATTATATACACAAAAAAAAGTATACTCTGTGGGGGAGATTGATCAACCATGGCGTAAAGTGAAACCAGCTCAGTTGCCCCTAGCAACCAATCAGAGTCCACCTTTCATTTTCCAAAGAGTCTGTGAGGAATGAAAGGTGGAATCTGATTGGTTGCTAGGGGCAACTGAGACAGTTTCACTTTACACCATGTTTGATAAATCTTCCCTTGTAAGGGTAAATGTGGCCATATAATTTATACTAAAGTCAACTAACTAAACCGCTAGTGGCCTGGAGGAGGAAATAGGGGTCAGCGTGATTGATTTTCCTTGCCTGACCCTTTTGTTCTCGGAGGGATAAGGCTGCACAGGTGCAGTCTGGTTGTGGCTTACCCATCCAGTCCCCATAGAGAACACATGAACATTCAGCCATGATGCATGTTCATGTGTATGGGGAAGACAGGAGAGATATTTTACAGAACTGATAGTTATTGAAAGTGTACAGGCCTTGAACCATATATCTATTAAAATAGACATCCGGCCGGGGGGGCAGGATGGTTGGGGTTATGGGGGGGGGGGGTTGAGAGGACATAATAACCAGTCCTTACTTACTTCTCCGCATGCCTGCCATCCGGCCACAGGATCCCCGCTAGACTACATTTCCCCCCAAGCTGTGATGACGCCATGAAAAAAAATGCCCATCCTGGGTGATGGACTGGACGCTCAGCCAATCAGTGACTGCAGCGGCGTTCTGCCCCAGTCACTGACCGCCTGAGCAGCCAATCAACTGGGTTGTGACATCGGCTCTAGTTGAGATCCCCGAGCCCGACAGGGGTCCCGGAGACGACATTATGCAGTACATGGAGGTTACCTACTTCCTATCGCCGTTAAGTAATAGGGGTCCGAGACAGAATGGGCCATTAATCACATATGCCCAGATAGTACAGCAACAAAAGTAAAGGGGCTATCACATCTCTCTATGGGAGTGGAGTAAATAACATTGCAACACCACTTGCTACTTGTTTCCATAACTCACATGCAAAAGGGGACGGGGATTCTCGATATCGAGGTCCTACAGATGGAGCCAGCTCCTCTATCTTTTAACATCAGATATTTCGGTCATATCTACAGAATTACAAAAATCTTACAAAAGTAAGACCATGACAACTACATGATATAACATTTTTAGACAAGAGTAGAGGGTGAATGCACGGTGGGGCTGATCTGTTTAGCTTTAGTATAACACGAGGCAATAAGTAAAGTTTTCAACAAAGCCTAAAGACATACATTAAATTTCCATGTCGTAAAGCAGTCACGGCATCATGGTCCCAGTAACATAAAAAGACAATGAAATCTATTGTGCTCAGCCAAGTGTAGGAAAATACAGATACTCATCATTCTGGGCATAGACCACACCACTTATTTCCACAGCTAACTACTGTAAATGGGTTTACGTTCTGCTACAGACATAAAATGTTCTGCGTTATATCACAGTATACTAGCTTTACCCCCTTTTTAAGTCTTACAGATTATTAGCTAAAAAAAAAGTCTCAAAGCAAATCTCATTTGCAGCACGAAATAAATCAAGCTGCTTCTGCCAAGGAGCAACAGCACCACCCAGTGGTGATCTAAGGTTATGACATTACAAATAAAACCCAAGACATCATAATTCAAAGGACACATGGTGCAGGGGGTAATGGAGAAACATCCGCTCAATCCATTATTCAGCTTACACTGTTTACCCACAGCTATTTATGCCGATAGGATCAGACTATTTCAAATATGATAATGTGAACGGCACATAATATTCTAGCCAAGCTTACAAATACGGAGCGGGGGATCTATGGTGGGGCTCATGACCTGTGCATTCCAATGCTCAGCGATTCCATCAGGAACGCAGATCAGCCAGGAGATATATCCCCTCATGTACGCGCCACATAAACCGCATCTACAATGTTCCTGGTGCAATAAAGGAGAAGGCTATTTATATCCACCCACCTCACTCGGTGGGCTCACAGGCTGGACGGAATCAATGGGCATTACCATGAGGGATATGTGTCATGACTGCACAACACAAGGAAGATGACAAAAGAATATTCCTTCACTACTGGTCATATATCATTATACCTGTATTCCTATATCCTGGCAAAGATTGCGGCACTAATCTTCTATTACAAAGCTCCAAATCAGTGAAAAGGTGATATTTTTTTTCCCTTTTAAATTAACTGATTTCAGAAAGTTATACAGATGTGTAACTAACTTCTATTTAAAAAATATCAAGTCTTCCAGTACTTATCAGCTGCTGTAGGTCCTGCAGGAAGTGGTGTACTCTTTTCAGTCTGACAGTGCTCTCTGCTGCCACCTCTGTCCATGTCAGGAACTGTTCAGAGCAGTAGAAAATCCCCATAGAAAACCTCTCCTGCTCTGGACAGTTCCTGACATGGACAGAGGTGGCAGCAGAGCAATGTGCCGAGGGTTTCCCATCCCTGCAGTACAGGATGTGACACTTGCATGATGATGGTGGAGATGTCAGCGCGGCTCCTGAAGTTAAGAGGAATCACAGAACAAAATCCTTCCCAAAATAAAAAAAAAAAGTGTCAGGGTGATGAATGGCTGCAATTTATTCTGAACAGGAACACGCTGGAGCTGCGGACATAAAGGGCCACGCCGGCTTAGAGGGGTGAACAGATCAATCCACAGTGCGGGCGGCGGGGTCTTCTTCATTAACCGCGGCATTACACAAAGTCTACAGCGGGTCATGGATACTGCAACTATAAAGAACGCACAGCAATAATGTAACCATATTAATAACAGACTACCGAAACATCTATACAATATATAACATGAAAGGAAACCTGCCAGGGGCCTCATACTGCCCGAGGGAGACCGGCTTCTGCACTGAAACTGCATTCATGCTGCATGACCACTAATATTGCTGGGAGCAAGTTCAGAGGCCTTTTTTTAACTTCAATATTTTTTTTTTTCATTTTATTGTGATTTCATTCTATTTTTTCAACATTTTACTATATTTTCTAATAAAAGGGGTACACTGGAGAGTAACTTTTTTTTTCCTTTAAAGGGGAACTATTAGCTGGCAAGACTAATCTAACCTGCTGATAAGCCCCTATTGTGCCCGGGACGCCGAGACGGAAGGTTTGACTTGGATAAACATACATCTATCCTAAGATAATAAGAAAGAAAATACTAAAAGGGCAGACTAGATGGACCCAGTGGTCTTTTTCTGCCCACAATCATGTTTCTATGTTAGCCGTGTAATCCTCGGTCCGGAGCACCGCTAGGAGCACTGCCTCCGCCAACATGATCATTAGGAGAAGCTGGCCGTGTGATGGTGGCGGGGAAGTGCTCCTAACAGTTCTCCGGACCGAGTTATGCTGCTAACAGCGCAGGAACAGCCCAGAGGAGGAAGGTAAGAGACATACCTGTGCTGTTAGCCGTGTAATCCTTGGTCCGGAGCACCACTAGGAGCACTGCCCCGCCAAGCTGATCATTAGGAAAAGTGGGCAGGATTGCATGATGGCGGCAGGGAAGTGCTCCTAACAGTGCTCCGGACCGAGAATTACAGGAACAGCCCAGAGGAGGAAGGTAAGAGACATACCTGTGCTATAGGATAGATATAGATTCATCTAACTTGCTGATAGTCGCCGGGTTTTTTTTTGGACCCCAGGATAATCTTTTTAATAAAGTTTTTTCTTTTTAATATAACTTAATTAAAATATATCTATAGTTATTATTATTATTATTATTATTACTATGTATACGTCAATGTATGTGGCAGCAGTAGTGGGTGACATGGAGCCCTCTGCTGCCACTGTTTGTGCCGGGTTATGCAGAGCTAGTCCTGGCTGCTGTTTCAGTGCTGCCGTACAGCGCTATTGATGCAGAGCATCCCCCCCACCAAAGTATATTCTTAATAGAATTTACAATACACAGGGGGAGCTGCCTGTGAGTACTGCTTTGTGTTACAGCCGTAGCACAGCCAGTGGTGACTACTCTCTCTAGCAGAGCTACCAGTGACAGTAAGAAGCACTTGCAGTGCAGAGGTGGCACTTACAGTGATGGTGACAGGCAGCCTGTGTATTGTATATTGTAATAAGAATATACAGTATACAGGGGAAGGCCCTACTTGTATGAATAGTGCTGTGCGGCACCAATGAAACAGAGCAGAGGAGTAAGGTCCAGGGCATGGACAGCCCTGCAGATTTCAAAATGAATTTTGGTGGCAACCGAGAGGCTTATGTCACCCTTTACTGCTGCCAGTCAATGGAAGTCGATGTATAAACAACAAAAAAAAAATTTTTATTTAACCCCTTAATGATGCGATTGCGGGGGGGAGATCCCTTGTACTGAGCCGGCCGGGGCAATCCATGTAGATGGTCTGCTGCAGACCAGTATAATAGAGCACTGATCTAATGGATCAGTGCTCTATTATATAAACAGCATTGATCTTAATGTGAGATCAGTGCTGTGTATATAGAAGTCCCCAAGGGGGCTTGTAATTAATGTATGTTGGGGGGGGGGGGGGGGGAAGTGTTTTTATTAATAAAAAAATCCCCTCCCATAATAAAAGTTTAAATCACCCCCCTTTTCCCAATCGAAAAATAAAAATAAATTAGTTTAAAAAATAAACATGTTTGCTATCGCCACGTGCGTAATCGCCCGAATTATCACATTCCCGATCTCGCACAGTAAATGGCGTAAGCGCAAAAACCCACCAAAGTGCAAAAAGCGCATTTTTGTTTACATCAAATCCAGAAAAAATGTAATAAAAAGTGATCAAAAGATTGCATATACGCAAACAAGGTGCCATAAGTAAGAACAGATCATGGCGCAAAAAAAATTACACAGCCCCATAGACTAAACAATAAAAGCGTTATAAGGATGGGAATAGAGCAATTTTAAACACTTTTTTTTTTTCGACTAATATAAAAGTTATACAAGTTACATATTGCTGTAATCGTAACGACTTGAGGAACATGCATAACAAGTCAGTTTACCATATTTACAAAAAAATTAAGTCTGTATTTGCAAAGTGTGATTGGTGTCGCAAAAAAATAAGGGCTCATGTAGGTCTGTAGGGGGAAATATGCAAGCGCAGTGGCCTTTAAAACATGAGGAGGAAAAAAACGAAAGCACAAAAATGAAAACTGGCTCTGTCCTTAAAAGGTTAAATAAAGTTTATTTTAAAAAAGTGATTTAACTTTATTACAGCACTGTATTAGGATAAAAAAGTAGTCTCGAGTATCCCTTTAATGGTCATGTATATCTCATCACCATAGATCTGTATAAACAGACACACAGTGATGACACAGACTGGATCTTCTCAATATGTCTACAAGCCCCCTCTGCACAGGGAATCCCCACATACAGACGCAGCACTCAAGCAATGCGAGATGAGGATCAGTAAGTCAGCGCCACAGCCCAGGCCCGCCCATCGTGTGCAGGAGCCTGTAATGAACAGACGTCTGGCACAGGGACAAGTTCATTGTCATGGTGGAGATGGGAAGGGGTTACGTTTTGCTTTGAAAATAATTTATAAAAAATTCAATTCCATCAAAGCTTTCTAGAACCTTAAAGGGGTACTCCGGCGGGAGAAAAAAAAAATCCTTAAAATTAACTGGTTCCAGAAAGTTATATAGATTTGAGAGTTACTTCTATTTATAAATCTCAAACCCTCCTGTACTTTTCAGCTGCTGTATGTCCTGCAGGAAGTGGTGTATTCTTTCCAGTCTGACACAGTGCACTCTGCTGCCCCCTCTGTCCAGAGTAGTAGCAAATCCCCAGAGAAATTCCTGACATGGACAGAGGTGTCAGCAGAGAGCACTGTGTCAGACAGGAAACAATACACCACTTTCTGCAGGACGTACAGCAGCTGATAAGTATTGGAAGACTTGAGATTTTTAAATAGAAGTAGTTTACACATCTGTATAACTTTCTGACACCAAGAAAAAAAAACAAAAACAAAAAAAAACTTCCTCTCCGGTGTACTGCTTTAATGTTATCACTAGGATGGGCAGTCAATGGCACTTGAATGGCACTGTGTTTCAGAACGCTGCAGTACCAGGCACAGCCACTACACATGTACGGCGCTGTGCACACAGATGATTGGTGGGTTTGTTGCTGGGACACAATGACTTACCTGGCCGCTCAGTTTTCATGATGTCAACTCCGACCTGCAGCTCGGGCTCTGCGGCCAGAACGGCATAATCCCCCTGATGGGAGACATTGAAGTTGAAGTTTGGGAGCTGTGGAGGAACCCCGCTGACCAGGAATGGCTTCCCCTTGGCCGTCCTGTCCAGCTGTATCTTGTCCCAGGGAATGTGAAGCTTTTCTGCTATCAGCTTCCTGATCAGAAGGCGACCGGCCTGAAGAACAAATGAAGAAGGTAATTACTAATATACAGGTAACTGCAGACCTCCAGCTGTGGAAAAACTACAATTCCCATCATGCCTGGACAGCCAAAGCTAAAGCTTTGGCTGTCCAGGCATGATGGGAAATGTAGTTTTGTAACAGCTGGAAGGCCACACTTGATTAGACCCCTTAACAGCTAGAATTAGAATACCAAGCCACGCCCAGGAACGCCCCCAGACTGAACAAACCCACCTACTTTGGGTGGTGCTTACCAGGCCCCGCCCTTTCTCTATAGTGCCAAACACGTGACCTATAAAACATACCATAGCAGCCTTAGCATCGCGGGTGAACATGAAGTGGGCAATGCGCTGCTGCTCCTCGGGCTGCACACAGCGGGCACACAGCAGCCAGTCATCCCGGCCGGGGGTCCAGCGAGCACAGGGGAAGGCCCACCTCACACCCTCCATCAGAGCCTTCCGCAGAGGCTGCGTGCACATGAGCGGACACAGCGCCCCCGAGCTGTCAGGTCAATCCATAAGCACGACTCAGGGCAGCTCTGTTAAACCGAAAGTGAAAGATGTGCGTCTGCTGCTGTCAGTGTAGACAGGTTGCGCGGCCATAGTATTGAAGCTCGCGAGAGTTGGAAAAGTGTTTTGGTCTTCGACAAAATGGCGTCTGAAGCCGCTCTGTCTCTTTTTTTTTTTTTCAACCAACTTTACTGTCCAAATGTAATGAACACAGACTTATTAGGCTTATAGGGGGAGATTTATCAAACATGGTGTAAAGTGAAACTAGCTCAGTTGCCCCTAGCAACCAATCAGATTCCACCTTTCATTCCTCATAGACTCTTTGAAAAATGAAAGGTGGAATCTGATTGGTTGCTAGGGGCAACTGAGCCAGTTTCACTTTACACCATGTTAGATAAATCTCCCCCATAGTGTTTATCAGATAGCATCATTTTCAGGTGACTATATGATGCTAAGTAGCACTTTAATGCTGCGTTTACACGAAACGATAATTGGCCCGATCGTACGATTAACGATGTCGGAGTAACGTTTTTTTTTCCATAACGATCAGCATTTAGATGGTACGATACATCGTACGGAAAATTCGTTTTGCGATCGCTTAAGCCTATCTCACGCATTGGTTAAATCGGCGAACGACTGTTCACACTGAACGATCTGCAAATTTTTTGCGAACGATCAAGACGATTTGAGAACATGTTCGAAGATCAAAATGAACGATTTCTCGCTCGTCGTTTGATCGTTCGCTGCGTTTACACGTATGATTATCGTTCGAATTCGATCGTTATTGCGCAAATTCGCACGATAATCGTTACGTGTAAACGCAGCATAAACATACATAATTAAATAGGTTCAATGGTTCTTCCTGTCAGAGATGTAGTTTTGTGGTGCCTGACACTAGCAGCAAAGACTACCAGTTGTGCGGCTGTGTCAGTACACTGGCGCAAACTTCTAACCAGCTTAGGACACAGGTGTCAAACTCGGGCCCTCCAGCTGTTGCTAAACTACAATTCCCATCATGCCTGGACAGCCAATGCTAAAGCTTTGGCTGTCCAGGCATGATGGGAATTGTAGTTTTGCAACAGTTAAAGGGCCTGAGTTTGACACCCCTGGATTATTAGGGTCCATTTACACAGAAAGATTATCTGACAGGTTATCTGCCAAAGATTTGAAGCCAAAGCCAGAAAGATACTATAAACAGAGATCATAAAGGAGAGCCTGAAATGTTTCCTCTTTTCAAATTCATTCAGGGCTTTGGCTTCAAATCTTTGGCAGATAATCTTTCTGTGTAAATGGACTCTTAGGAGCGCCTCAGATAATTAATCTTGATGTTGGGAGCTCCCAGATCCAGTCCACAGAACACTGTCCGTGTACAGATGGAATTGTATGGACGTGTGAGTGACCCCTTAATGCGTCAAACTAGCCGCCATGGCCCATTCTTTTCCTCCTCCTGTCAGATTCCTCCTCCTATTAGATTCCATCTTTCCTTTTTTAAAGAGTCTGTGAGGAACGTAAAGTGGAATCTGATTGGTTGCTAGGGGCAACTGAGCCAGTTTCACTTTACACCAGTTTGATAAATCTCCCCCAGTGTTTTCAGAGCTGTCCCAGTTGGGCCTACATCCCAGCCTGCACCTGATATCAGACTTTTCAAACGACTCTACAAGACAACCAAATTTACATGTCTGCTGGCCCAACAGGATTATTGATTTCCTTTCAGACCCCTTAATTAGAAACCAACGTTCCCACCCAGGTCTGAACACTCCACCAGTCGGCCTTTTTTTGGACGGACATCATTTCGTCAAAACAACATCCATTTTTAGAATTATGGACGTAATTTGGGCGTGAAATGGCGGCTCTCCAATAAAACATCTGTCAAACACCCAAAAAAGGATGACGTGTGCTTATGGCCATAAAATGTGCAACATATGACTGGCTTGGGTAGAGTACATCCCCTGTATGCTGCCCCTTAGTATATTGTATGTTAAAAATGAGCACTGAGGGATCTACAAATAGTTTGCCTAGTCAAAAGCACTGATCCATGTATGATAGTATAGTAATAGTCATAGTTACCAAATAATATGTATATACACGAAAGTGAATATCTTACCATACAGATTACCCCATATATACCAGCTCTACTTTATACAGGCTGTGCAGACCATATGACCATGCAGTTACATTCAGTGACGTATTCTCTGATTGGAGTCATTTACTTTTCCTGTCTTTTCTACCCCATTTGGACTGCTATAAATTTTGTTGCCCAGACAATTAGCTGAACCCCCCTCCCCCAGCCTACAAATACCTCTGCGCAATATCCCCATACCCGCAATAGTATCCCAATCTGTAAGTGCTCCTGATGGTAATACTGCCTCCTTACCCCCACCCAGTACAGTAAATGTCACTTTTAGAACCCTAATACAATAGTTTTGTCCCCTATAGAAGCGACACAGTAATAGTGCCCCTATTCAGTAATTGTGTCCCTTTTGTGCCCCCACTTGGTATTAGTGCCCACTTTTTCCATTGGTGTGCATACTATGGAATATCAGCAGAGACTTCAAGTGGATTCCCCTGGGCGACCTCTGCTTGAAGTTCCGTCCGCTCCATAGATTCAATGATATTTGCCGGCGGATTCCGCCATCCACCCAGTGAATTGACATGCCAATTCTTTGGGCGGATCGCGGAATTCACCAGCAAGTATAAAGTCTATGGAACGGGCGGAACTTCATGCAGAGGTCGCCCAGGGGAATCCACCTGTAGTCTCCGCCGATGTTCTGTAGTGTGCACGTACCCTCACTCAGTAACAGCGCCTCCTATATTCTCTTAATATTTCTCCCTTTGTGTCCCTGCTAGGTAACAATTAGTGATGAGCGAACATGCTCGTCCGAGCTTGGTACTCGTTCGAGTATTAGGGTACTCGATGGTACGGCGCTCGAAGTTTCTGCGCTTTTTCTTAGCCAGTAAACATGCAGGATACTCTTTGGTACATCCTGCGATCATGTGGGACCCAAACATGTCGATAGCAGCGATTGGTTGGCCAGATCAGATGACCCTGCCATATTAAAATCGGCGCTGGCAAGGCTCGGCTCACATGCATGCTGGAAGAGATCAGGGACAGAGCTGCTGCTGGTCAGGGAGAGCTTTAGGGAGGGAATTAGCGTTCCAGTAGGCAGGGAATACTAGCAAAACAACCAAACAGCCCTTGTAAGTGCTTCAAATCGTTTTCAAATGTTATTACTACAGACTGCTGGCTGGGACTTGCAGTGCAGCTACCACGATTTCAGCAGCACACTGTAGTGATCAGCTGCTGGCAGAAAGGGGACATTAGGTGTTGCATAGATACAGACCCCTAAGAAGTGCTCAGTACTATTTTATCGGGACCACGAGTATATTTTCTGATTTCTTACACAATGCATATCTAAGTTCACTACTGCTTGCACAGTGTAAATGGGGTGTCACAGAGCGTGTATAGGTGCAGCCACCAACAGATTGTATCCCACAGCCCCCTAAAAACTAGTAGGCCCTCTACTTTATTTTCTGATTTCTGTATTTCTTACTCAAGGCATATCTAAGCTCCATACTGTGCAGTGCCCATAAAATGGTGAACCCCAGGGGTAAGGGTCGAGGGCGTGGGCATGGGGTTCCAAGTGATGCAGTTGGCAGAGGCCGTGATTCAATGCAAGGTGACACAGCAGCACCTGTTGAGGAGGTAGTAGTGGCACACCGCAGACGTTCACTACCTAGCTTCTTCGCCTAACTTACAGGGTCTCATGGTAGACCGATATTGAAACCGCAGCAGTGTGAACAGGTGATCACGGATAATGTGTCCAGTAACTTATCCACCACCCAGTCTTCCACGCAGTCCGCCCACGCTACCCAAAGGAGTGGAACACTTGCTCCATTAGCTAAGCCTCCTTCCCCACAGCCTGGCCCCTCTAGGGAAAGAAGGGAATCAGATCCACCACCACCACCATGCTCCCAGGAACTGTTTTCTGGACCCTTCCCTGAGTCGGAGCACATTTATTACAAATTTATTATAAAATCGTAACAAAGACTGCACAGTGTTTTGCTCATTCTGGAAAGATGAAGCTCAGTAATACACAACTCTGGAAATTGTCCAAAGGTTGCGGCAATATCTTTCTCCTTAAGAGTGGGTTATTGGTTTTGTCTGCCCATTCCTTGCCACAGGGGCCTGCAGATCCTTGCACTGCAAGGAGATAAATACTCCTATGGCTGTGAAGGGGCAGAACATGGCAGAAAATTGCCTTTCAAAAACGGGAAATAAAATGACGGAAGCTGACCTTGCCCATCTTTCCAAATGAAATACGAGAAGGATAAAAATGCACATGTGTTTCTTTTATTACCAAATAGAGCTACAATAAACAATGCAAACTTTGCTGTCTAATTCTGTGTTTGTCTCTCTCACACTCTTTTTTTTTTTTTGTACAATTTGGAAACCGAGTGGTAAACTTTGTCAGTATTCTGCTCTTAAGTGTGTATCTGTATACAGACCTGTGTCTGTCTGCTGTCATAAAATGATAACAAAACAAAAGAGGAAAAAGGAAAAAAAAATCAGACCCTGCTCAAACTAAAGAAACAAATGACAATTCTAGTTGTTGGGCAGCACATAATCAGTAAGGCAGGACCTAAAGTGATGATCCCCTTGCATGAGACAATTGCCAGATCCTTAAGGAATTAAAACCAGGATGCCACAGCCACATCAGTTCTGCAGTTGTGTTGAGTTTTGTGCTGAGACAGCCATACCCCATGAACATCACATGATGCAGGGAATGTTACTCCAAATGCTACAGTCAAAGTCAAATTCAAACTGAAAAAAAAAACAGCGGTGGGGGGAGAAGTGGTGAGTCACATGATGCAGGGAATGTTACAACAACTGCTACAGTCAAATTCAAAGTCAAATCCAATTTAGCATCCTTGTCTTGTCCATTTGGAACCATATTATCTGTGGATGTCATCTTACGGGTGTCCTCTGCCGTCCTTTTACCAGTACCTTCTACCTTTTTTGGATGTTGCTATGCTGTGTCAGGCAAAGTTTTTGGGTGGTTCATCATATGCTACCTCTGTTTTAATGGTTCCCTGTGTTCTCACTGCCATGCTTTGTCAGGCTAAATTTCGGGGTGGTTCATATGCACCTCTGCTTTAATCCTTCACTGTGTGATCACTGCCATACTGTTGCCCATAATTTGGCGTAATAGTGCGATTAGGCAGCCTTAGAGGCATCCATGCATGCTGCCCCTGCTGTTTCCTGTCCATTTCCGTGGTGTTTCCATCATTTTCTGAGGTTGACAGGTTTTCACACGACCTTCCCTCTACCGAACTTGGGTCCCTTGCAAAAATGCTCGAGTTTCCTGTTGACTTCAATGGGGTTCGCTACTCGAAACGAGCACTAGAGTATCGGGAGATATTCGTCTCGAGTAACGAGCCCCCGAGCATTTTACTACTCGCTCATCACTAGTAACAATGCTTCCTTTGTGCCCCACTCAGTAATAGTGCCATCCTCATACCCCGAGCCTGTAATATTGCTGTCTCTGTGTCCCCATTCAGTACAAGCACCCCAAAACAAACAAAAATATATATGAGTTACTTAACCCTATTCTGAGGAGTATAGTTAGATTTGACTGTATTGTATATGATTGTAGTCCAGCACTTTAATGTAAAACCACTTTTTTATTGTAATTCCATGAAAACAATGGTCCAACAAGTTCATGTTTTTAGATGTAATGTGTAGACAGTATTTAATGATAGACTCCATTATCCACAGTCACCGGCTTTCATATAAACCTGCAGTCAAGTTGTGGCTGAAATAGCTGCTCGCTGACCACAAAGGTTACACATATTAGATGATATCACAATAAAAGACTATAAACTATGCGATAAAATCACATCAGAGTCCACAATCTTCACTTTATAACTATAGTACACGGGGGTTCTCAGCAGGACGTCCCGCTCAGCCAATCACAGGCTGCGGCAGGGCAGTGCACTGATTGGTTGAGCTGGACGAGCAGACGCTGGGAACCCCTGAAGCAAGCCAGAGCGGGGAGCAGGTAATGTATGCTCCGGTTGCCGGGGGGTTAACTTACATACATGCAGCGGGATGTCAATCCCGCTGCGAATATGTATTCTCATAAGGATGCACCGACACTGGATCCGCAGCACATTTCGCTACAAATCCACAATGTGAAATCCGCTGCGGATTCGGTGTGTGAAGGCACCCATTATTTTTTTCCTTTAAGTGAGGCGCCTGGCGCCTCCTAAACTTGTTCAATGAATCAACCATCACAGTTTTTAAGATGTGAATATTTAATGTCATATCCCCATGTCTCCTGTCATTCTCGCTCGCATTGTCAGAGCCGTTCATCCTCCAGCACATCGCCAGGCCATGATAAATTATTCAGCATCACATCTATGATAACAGCCGTCCATTATCCCTGTGCTCTGCTCTCACACAGAACAGCAGGCAGGGCTGGAGGCTGTGGTGTACGCTGCTCCCTCCATCCATCCAATGCTATCCTAGGAATGATCCTCCAATAGGAGAAGCTGGACAGGCAGGATAGCTCCGGCAGACATGTCCCGGCCTCTGGGATTGGCTGCTGCCCCTGTGATGCTGCTGCTGATACAATGTTACAATGTCTGTTATCTGTGGGGCCATTTAAATGTAACAGATGCAGCTGTGTGCTGAAGCTCTGCCTGCCCTGAGACTGCCAGCTGTCTGCCTGCCTGCCAGCCCCCATCCACACAGGTACAGGATTAACCCCACTGTAGTGTGTGTATACCAGGATGTGCAAAGCTTATGTGTACCCGTGCATATATATGTATACTCATGAGTGTATGTTTGTATAATGTATGCACTTATATATGTGCTCTTAAGAGTATATATATATATATATATATATATATATATATATATTACGTGTTAGTTATACATTTATGTGTACAATGTTCCATTTCCGTACAGTGTGTATATATATATATATATATATATATATATATATATATAATGGATATACTTTAAGGGCAGCATATTAGCACTGTTGTCCTGAAGTGTTTGGGTCCTGGGTTCTAATCCGTATAAAGTTAAAGGGGTTTTCTAGGACTAAAGAAATGTCTGCTTCCCTCCAGAAACAGCGCCTCTCTTGTCCTCAGTTTGAGAGAGGTACTGCAGCTCAGTTTTATTGAAATGAATAGAGAAAATTTGTGAGAGTTTTCTCCAATTACTCTGGTCTCCTCCTTGACTTGAAATTGGCCCCAGTGAATGTGGGATAGAGAAAGTACAGTATGAGTTTCATTAGGACTTTATAGCGCTTCTTAAAGTGGTTACTCAGCTTTAGAAAAACATGGCCACGTTCTTTCAAAGACAACACGAAACTTGTCTGCAGTTCAGGTGCGGTTTGCTGGAGACAAGAGTAGTGTTGTCTCTGACAAGTGTCCATGTTTTTTCTAACACTCGATAACCCCTTTGATATGTAAGCACTATATGAGCTATTCGAGTGAATATAGCTAGTTTTGAGCTGACCTGTCAAGCTGGGTTTGGCAGTGTCCCCTAAACGCCGAGCATTCAGCTTTTGAGAACGTTGCCAAATCCGGACAGTTTCACAAGTAAGCTCAACACTAAATACAACGTAATAAATAGGTACAAGCACATTCATGTACAGTCAGTATACTGTATAGTATGTATTAGGTGGAATTCATTGAAGGAATACTCATCAGGTAAAAAAAAATAGACATACTGTAGAAGCATATAGCATTGCTCACCTGTCTACCCTAGTTCCCAAAAACACCAAAAATTGCATTCTAGAGATGAGCGAACTGGGTTCGGGTTCGAGTCGATCCGAACCCGAACGTTCGGCATTTGATTAGCGGGGGCTGCTGAACTTGGATAAAGCTCTAAGGTTGTCTGGAAAACATGGATACAGCCAATGACTATATCCATGATTTTCACATAGCCTTAGAGCCTTATCCAAGTTCAGCAGCCACGGCTAATCAAATGCCGAAAGTTCAGGTTCTGATCGACTCGAGCATGCTCGAGGTTCGCTCATCTCTATTGCTTTCCCTCAGCTGTTCATCACAGCCCTCCCACCCCGCCTACCCCCCTCCCCCAGCACTCCTGCCCGTTGTCAGCCCAAAGCTGTTGCAGAATATCCCATTTCACAACTTTTGCACAATGCGTGAAGATAAGCCCCTGCTGTTTCATTTAGAAGGGGACCCAATATGGAGGGTGACCTTAAAAAAAAAAAACACCCCAGGTTGTAGGCCCAAAATCCTATAAAGTAGGTAAGAGGATTTATTTCAGACCACAAATATAAAAATAACAAAGAAAAAAAAGCCAGTAATGACAAAACAAATGATTCCTTTGCTTGATGTAAAAAAAAATGTTGTATGCGTCAATTTTGCATACAGTCTAAGGCTATGTTCACACTACGTACAGTAGTCAGGTCAGGTCCTCATAGCAACCAAAACCAGGAGTGGATTGAAAACACAGAAAGGCTCTGTTCACACAATGTTGAAATTGAGTGGATGGCCGTCATATAACGGTAAATAACTGCCATTATTTCAATATAACGGCCGTTGTTTTAAAATAACAGCAAATATTTGCCATTAAATGACGGCCATCCACTCAATTACAACATTATGTGAACATAGCCTTTCTGTGTTTTTAATCCACTCCTTGTTTTGGTTGCTATACAGCCTCAAAAATACAGCCTCAAATATACGTAGTGTGAACCCAGCCAAAAAATGTATATGGACACACAACATTAACATAGACGTTTTTAAAAGATTACTTTTACCATACACAAAAAAGTGGTCAACCACATTTTTGTGTACGCCAAAAAGAGCCTCCTTTTTTGTAATTCAATGAAAACAGATTGCGCACAACTGCATGTTTTTTTTTTTCATAAAACATATATGTTAAACGGACTGCAAAAACGCAGTGTGAATCCTGCCCTTGGCTACGTTCACACTACGTTTTTGCATCAGTTTTACTGTATCTGTTGACATGTTGTGTCAGTACAGTAGTGCAAAGATTTAACCTGTTTCAGAGCTTCTGGCATCATTATAAATGCCTGGCGTTCCAACGTCCGTGAATTAGTGAGGCTAGTTTGAGGCTGGAAACACACTCAGCAGTTTTTTTGGAAAACTGCCACAGCAGTTTGTGTGTCAAAACCAGAAGTGGATTTAAATGGGATGGGAAAACAGTCCTCATTCCCATGTTCTGTTTCACATGGAACACGGGCAGGGGCGTAACTAGAAATGGCTGGGCCCCATAGCAAACCTTTGATTGGGGCCCCCCCTACCCCAAATCCACCCCCACCCCTGACCGACCACTACGCCATCAACACACCCAGATCTACACAGGTTCTGTACTCCATATAAATTACAGTGTAGTTACATCAGGTGACTCACAGGGGACGTCTTCTCTGATCGGAGTTCTTCCCTTTTCATCATTCTCCATCTGTCCTGGGCCGTTATGAGAACTTCTCGTAGCCACGAATCCACCAGACAGACATATTAGGCTCCTCACACTGACACCATCCTCATCTGTATACAAACTGCACATCTGTAATGGCCCCTTTGTACCCTCTTTCAGTGAGTAGCCCTGACTCCTTGTATAGGAACATATATATATATCCCTTATAGTATATGCCACCCTCTGTGTAGACAGCTTATAGATTGCCCCTTGTTCAGTGCTCCGTATAGATGGCCCCATGTGCATCACCTATATCAGGGGTAGGGAACCTCGACTCTCCAGCTGTTGCAAAACTACAACTCCCATCATGCCTGGACAGCTAAAGCTGTAGTTTTGCAACAGCTGGAGAGCCGAGATTACTTCTGTGTAGTCCTCTTAGAGATGACCCTGTATGTTGTCCACTCCCCCATATAGCCCCCTTATGATGTCCAGCCCCCCCCCCCCGTATAGCTTCCAGTGTTGTCCATCCCCATCCCACATAGCCCCCAGTATTATGCATCCCCAGCCCCCACATAGCCCCCAGTATTGTGCATCCCCAGCCCCCATATAGCCCCCAGTATTGTGCATCCCCCCACATAGCCCCCAATATTGTGCATCCCCATCCCCCATATAGCCCCCAGTATTGTGCATCCCCATCCCCCATATAGCCCCCAGTATTGTGCATCCCCAGCCCCCACATAGCCCCCAGTATTGTGCATCCCCGCCCCCACATAGCCCCCAGTATTGTGCATCCCCTTCCCCACATAGCCCCCAGTATTGTGCATCCCCAGCCCCCAGTATTGTGCATCCCCATCCCCCATATAGCCCCCAGTATTGTGCATCCCCATCCCCCATATAGCCCCCAGTATTGTGCATCCCCTTCCCCACATAGCCCCCAGTATTGTGCATCCCCATCCCCCATAGCCCCCAGTATTGTGCATCCCCATCCCCCATATAGCCCCCAGAATTGTGCATCCCCATCCCCCATATAGCCCCCAGAATTGTGCATCCCCAGCCCCCACATAGCCCCCAGTATTGTGCATCCCCAGCCCCCACATAGCCCCCAGTATTGTGCATCCCCTTCCCCACATAGCCCCCAGTATTGTGCATCCCCTTCCCCACATAGCCCCCAGTATTGTGCATCCCCAGCCCCCAGTATTGTGCATCCCCAGCCCCCAGTATTGTGCATCCCCAGCCCCCATATAGCCCCCAGTGTTGTGCATCCTCAGCCCCCATATAGCCCCCAGTATTGTGCATCCTCAGCCCCCATATAGCCCCCAGTATTGTGCATCCCCTTCCCCACATAGCCCCCAGTGTTGTGCATCCTCAGCCCCCACATAGCCCCCAGTATTGTGCATCCTCAGCCCCCACATAGCCCCCAGTATTGTGCATCCCCAGCCCCCACATAGCCCCCAGTATTGTGCATCCCCAGCCCCCACATAGCCCCCAGTATTGTGCATCCTCAGCTCCCATATAGCCCCCAGTATTGTGCATCCTCAGCCCCCATATAGCCCCCAGTGTTCCCCTCTGATAAAAATAAACAAAATACAACTCACCTAACCACACGCTCCCCGGTCGGTCGCCGGTCTCCTCTTCTCTCTTCCTCCGACCAATAAGCCGCTCCCTGCTGAAGTCCCAGGCAGCGCCATCACTGAGCTCAGGCTGCGCCCCGGTGGCTGGGACTTCCTGTACAGGGAACGCAAACCGGAAGTCCCAGCCGCGGCGGCGCTCAATGATCGCGCTGCCCGGGACTTCGGCAGGGAGCTGCTCATCGGGCGGAAACTCTTGTGATCGCAAGCAAAACGCTGCTTGCGGTCACAAGAGTGATTGACAGCGCGGGAAGCCTATGGTTTCTCGCGCTGTCAATCACGACACTTAACACCCGGGAGGCCCGCTCGGCCCCCGGGTGCTTCAGACAGTCAGCTCTGGGGGGCCCAGGCCACAGGCCCCCTGGTGCCAGGGGCCCCGTAGCGGCCGCTACGGCTGCTACGGCGGTAGGTCCGCCCCTGAACACGGGCGTGCAAGTCCTGAAACGGAATACCCCCCCCGACTCACGGTCAGCATCTCTGATATGATGCTAGGAGCGAGGGAACTGTATGGATATACACCACGCTGTAACAACAGAGCCTTGTGGCTGAGGACTCCATTACAGGCCTTCCATGTCCGTGTTCAGCATGAAACACGGAATAGGGGAATGAGGCCAGAGGGAGGACTTGTGCTTCTCTTTTCTGTTTGATCCTCCTCTGGTTATGGCACAAAAACTTGTAGTGGCAGTTTTTCAAAAAACTTCTGTATTTCCAGCCTCACTCACTGCAGTTTTTGTGTCATAGCCAGACCTGGATTAAAAGGAATGGAAAATATACTTCTTCCTGCTGGATCCACTTCTGGCCTTGGCTCAAAAACTGCAGTGGCAGCTTTCCAAAAAAATTGCAGTGTGTGAAACAAGCCTAAAACTTAGCTCCAAGTATGGCCCCAGCCTGATCCTCACTTCCTGGTCTCAGACTTGATGACAGGGATTTATTCTGCACATGGGCCTCATATAGTTTCATTGACACACCTGTTCCTATGGAGAGAACCTGGTTTATTTGTCAGGAGTCTCTCCTGCTGTAGTTTTTTGCCAGAAGAAAGATGAGAAGACGAAGAAGGAGAGGAAGAGGGGGTGCCAACTGCGGGAGAGCCTTGAATGCAGGAAAGGCTCTAACACCAGAAAATACAGGCCTGGCCGGCGTGAGCCTTGAGAATACTGGGCAGCTTATTACCCAAGAGGAAAGAAAGGAGAAGACCTGTATGAACTGGCATTTTAGGAGGCAAGATACTGATGAGGTGAAGGGGTTAAAAAGACATAGAACCTGGAAAACCAGAAAAGGTCCCCAACCCAATGCAGACCCCACTATAAAATTGTTACCTTCGAAGGTGAAAAGTCGCCTGAGGAACACGCGGTTCTCCAATGTTGAGAACATGACCCTTGTCACCAAACTGGTGCCAGTGTATGAGCAACTACTGGGCAAGTACAAGTCTAGGACCCCCTTCCTGAAGAAATGTCAGATGTGGCAGGAGATCTGTGATGGCGTCAACCATGCGGGCAACAAGCAGCGATTGGTCCACCATTGCAAGAAGAGATTCAGTGACATCAAGAGGAAGCTGAGAAGTAAACTCAACCAAGAGAAGAGTCTCCTTGGGGACCAGGCTGGACCCTCTGCCTTCAAGATCTACTATACCCAGTATGAGGAAGAGCTCAAGAAAGCGCTACCTGCTGAAGTCATTGACGGGATAGAGTTCTTTGATTCCGATCATCCTCAAGAGCTGTGCTCGGGGGAAGAGGCTGGTAAGTGTAGCTCTACATTGTATTGTTATATGATATGAACTGCATGGAAATCCCTATAGTGATGTTCACACACTTCATTTTTGCTAAACACTATTCTACTGCAATTTCAGAAATCACAGCAAAAATGCAACATGTGAACGCGGCCTGAGAAAAAGGTCCTTGCAGCTAGCATAGAACAGGTGCAGCTTGTTGAAGCTGAAAAACCTTGGGGATTTGTGGTAAAACTGCGTGCAGGTACTGGGCCTCAACATCTATGTGTGACTAGATAGTAAGGAAATCTGTTGGAGTGGACAGACCCTAAAATCCATAATAAGGCTATGTTTCCACACAGTAATTTTGCTCAATATTGAAAACACAGAAAGGCTATTTTCACATGAGATGGCCGCCATTTTATGTCAAATAATTGCCTTTATTTTAAAACAACAGCCATTGTTTTGCCATGAAATGGCAGCCATCCACTAAATTTCAGCAGTGTGTGAACATAGCCTTTCTGTGTTTTCAATCCACTCCTGGTTTTGGTTGAAAAATACTGTGTGGGAATATAGCCTAAAACCGACCCATAGGGGGAGATTTATGAAAGGGTGTAAATATACACCTGGTGTAAACTGCCCACAGCAACCAATCACAGCTCAACTTTTTAGCTCTGGTAAAATATAAGAGGAGCTGTGATTGGTTGCTGTGGGCAGTTTACACCAGGTGTATATTTACACACTTTCATAAAACTCCCCCATTGCCTTCGAATGGAGCCACAATTCTGCAAAAACGGATTGTATAAGCACAGGTTCTGTTTTTTTGCAGAATGGTCAAAAATGTTTTTTTTTTTATAAAAGTATTTAAAAAAAAAAAAAAAAAATCAGGGTCCTGATTTACAGAAACAAAAAAAAACTGAGTGGATGAGGCCTTGGACATTTAAATCTGGCTAAAATTACATCACTTTGGGAAACGTGCACCCTTAGGCTGCGTTCACACTACGTATATTTTAGTCAGTATATGTATATTTCAGTCAGTATATTTCAGTCAGTATTGCAACCAAAACCAGGAGTGGATTGAAAACACAGAAAGGATCTGTTCACACAATGTTGAAATTGAGTGGATGGCCGCCATATAACAGTAAATAACGTCCATTATTTCAATATAACAGCCGTTGTTCTAAAATAACAGCAAATATTTGCCATTAAATGACGGCCATCCACTCAATTACAACATTGTGTGAACAGAGCCTTTCTGTGTTTTCAATCCACTCCTTGTTTTGGTTGCTATACAGCCTCAAACATACAGCCTCAAATATACGTAGTGTGAACATAGCCTTCTACTGTACATTCCTCCTAAGGGTGCGTTCACACGTACAGGAACTGCAGCAGATACGCAGCAGATTTGATGGTGCAGATTTGATGCTGTGTTCAGTTATTTAGATGAAATCTGCTGCGGATCTGCAGCAGAAATTTCGCTGCGGATCCTGTACGTGTGAACTAGGGCTGGGCGATATTGGCCTAAATCAATATTGTGGTTTATCGCATATGTAGCTGCGGTAACGATAATTGGACTATAACTGACACGCCCCCTTTGTAAGCCACACCCCCATCTACTATCTCCTATCTATCTATCTCCTTGATTGATCAATAGATAATAGATAGATAGGAAGGAGATAGACAGATGGATAGATAGACCTATCTATCTCCTATCTATCTCCTATCTATCTATCTATCTATCTATCTATCTATCTCTAGAAGAGATTCCAATTGCTTTGTGAATAAATCTACACCTTTTTACATTTATGTCGAAAAAATGTTATTTGGCTTGAGAAAAGACCACGGTTGTGGTCAGAAACGTTGCTCTTTTTCTCATGGGTTGCTGAACAGGTTGGAGAAAGTCTTGTGTGCTGTGTGTGCAGGGACGCACAGACAGCACATAGGGGACTGGCCGTGATGCTCTGACAGGCCGGGCAGGTGGCGGGGGCGCTGGAACGTGCAGGTGGCGGCTCCGCTGTGCTGTGTCGGCCCGCTGAGAGAGGCATGTGCTGGCCGCGGGAACTGGCTGAGACGAGCAGGGGCGGTGTACAGTGCCGGACGGGTAACACGGGGCGCTCTGACACGCCAGGAAGTTGGGGGATGCGGGGACGGGCGGGTGGCGGCTCCGTTGTGCTTTGCCGGGCGGGTGATGCAGGGCGCGCTCTGACACGCCAGGAGGTTGGGGGATGCGGGGACGGGCGGGTGATGCGGGGCGCTCTGACACGCCAGGAGGTTGGGGGATGCGGGGACGGGCGGGTGATGCGGGGCGCTCTGACACACAGGACACAGTGGAAGTCTCCTATGTGTTGTCTGTGCGTCCCTGCATACACAGCACACAGACATCCTCCAACCTGTGCAGGGATCAAGGCTCAGACAGGGAGATGAAAGTGAAAATACCGCAGATACCATCCTGTCAAAGTTGAGGTCGGTTAACCGACGCCAGTGACGGTATCGGTATTTTCACGGTATACCGCCCAGCCCTAGTGTGAACGCACTCTAAGGGTAGCTTCACATGTACCGTATTGCAGCGGATTTTCTGGTGCGGATCTGCAGATTTAACTAAATGAATGAACACCGCATCAAATCCACACTGTAAAATCTGTTGTGGATCTGCTTCGGATCCGCAGTAGATTTGATGGTGCAGATTTGATGCTGTGTTCATTCATTTAGTCAAATCTGCTGTGGATCTGCAGCAGAAAATCCACTGCGATACGGTACGTGTGAAGCTACCCTAAAGGGGTTATCCAGGATGAGTAAAAGCCACAGCCACTTTGTTGCAAAAACAGCACCACCCCTGTTTTCAGGTTGTGTGTGTGGTATTACAATTCAGCTCCATTCACTTCAATGGAACTGAGCTCATACACACAAGAGGTGCAGTTTCTGGAAGAAAGCTGCCATGTTTTTTTAAGCCTGGCAATCCCTTAAAAAAACAACATCCAGCCATTTTTCCCCCCATTAAAAGTATCTATTTTATTACAGGACCCTTGTGGTGTACACAGCAGAATGGCCATAGATTCCCAGTGAGGAGAAAGGGTTTACAAGAGTTGCCAAATACCTCCAAACCTCAAGAGATACGAAGACCATTATATACAGAAGAATGGGCAATGCTTCCAGGGCTTGGTATTCGTATGGAAACAAGTCCTGTAAGGTCTATGAATTTCTCCACTGATCCCATGGACCTACAACCTGGACACAATGTTGGCACAAGACATGCCAAATGCCATCCCACTGGATACCCCATAGAAGAACCTTCCATGCCATGTGTCCCAAACCTCATTCCCAAGCCTGGCGCCCATCTCCTTAAGACTCTGCAGGCCTCCCAGAAGCAGTTTCGAAAGAGCATGAAGCATAGTCTTAACGTCCTTCACTCAGATGTCAGCCACTTCAACAAGTGTGTCGATGAAAGCAACTCTATAGCTGATAACCTGCTAAGAGTGGAAAGTGAGAGGAACAATATACTACATCAGATGAACGTCCAACTTGGCAAGCTTGCCGATAGTGTGGAACAGCTGGCAAACCAGCAACACGCAGAGCTTCATGACTATCCAAGAAGGCAGAACCCAAGTCGGACTCTCTACACCTCTATAAGAGGGGGAAGAGGTGGAACATGCAGACTGGGGAAGTGAGGTTAACCTCTTCAGTCGTGATGTGACTAGCTCAGCCTGGTCCAGACCAAAAGAAATATAATCCTAGTAATGCAGAAGTGTTTTCCTGGTTGTGGGGGTTTAGTTTGCAATTTGATTGTGAAAGAACATATGTATATTTTTTGTCATTGTAGACTGAGATGATTTTGGTTAATAAATCATTACACGGAATGTATGATCCTTTGTCCTGTATAAGATGTGTGTGTGGGTGATGGCTGTGAAGACCCAACAAAGCTGACTGAAGAGCAAGATTATGGCCGATATTGGCCCTTACAGCCGATAATCGTTCGTGTAATAGAAGGCAACGATCAGCTGACATGAACGATGTCGGCTGATTGTTGCAGTCGTTCGTCTTTTAAGATATTGAAAGACAAACGACTGATATAGCAGCGATATGCTGCCGTCGCTCCGTGGAATAGAAGTGGCAGCAGCAGACTGCTGCTATCTGCTATGGGCTGGCCAGACGATCTAGCGATCACCCAGGCACCCCCCCCCCCCGGGTCTCACGCACTGACTGCTGCCGCACGTATTGGCGGCGGCAGTAAGCGGGGAACGAGGAGTAAATGAGCGCTTCTCACAGTCGCCCCTATAGGGGCTTTAGAACTGGGCAGAGATGAACTTGAAGCTCTGGCATTCCAAGGCAGATTTAACATAGACGCATAGTGGATGCATTTTTGTGTTGAGGTCACCGGTAGAGATGAGTGAACCTACAGTAAATTTGGGTCTGCGACACTTGGAACACTCAGCATTTGGCTCCTTGTAGCAGAAGGACTGCAACCATCTACTCCAGGATTCAAATGCTAAACGTTCGGGTTAAGGGTCCATTTACACAGAAAGATTATCTGACAGATTATCTGCCAAAGATTTGAAGCCAAAGCCAGGAATAGATTTGAAAAGAGGAGAATTCTCAGGCTTTCCTTTATGACCTGATCTTAGTTTATAGTCTGTTTCTGGTTTTGGCTTCAAATCTTTGGCAGATAATCTTTCTGTGTAAATGGACCCTTACCTGAACCCAAACTTGATAATAAGGAATCTGTAGTACGCCTATGTGAACCTTGCCCTGGGCTTTTTTTTTTTTTTACTGACGCTCGCATAGAATTTAAAGGGGTACTCTGGCAAAAATCTTTTTCTTTCAAATCAGAAAGTTATGTAGATTTGTAATTTACTTCTATTTAAAAATCTTTTCCCATGTTTATCAGCTGCTGTATATCCTGCAGGAAGTGGTGCCACCTCTGTCTAAGGCAGGAACTGTCCAGAGCAGGAGAGGTTTTCTATGGGGATTTGCTGCTGCTCTGGACAGTTCCTGACATGGACAGAGGTGGCAGCAGAGAGCACTGTGTCAGACTGGAAAGAACAGTGCCATTTTCGCACTGCGCTATTTAACAATATACAAAAAAAACAAAACACAGCAGGCCACGAGCCCAAAACAAGCCCAGATAGCCCTGTATGGGGAATGTATAAAATATAACTCTTACTAGTAGTTGATAAGATAGTATGTTTAACATGTGACCAAAATATATACCAAGGTGGACACACAGTATTCTATTAGTCATAGGAGTTTTTAATTATTTTGGTCACGTGTTATATATATACTATTTTATCGACTACTGGCGATTTTTATTTTTATTTTTTTTTAAATAGAAGTAAATTCCAAATCTCTATAATTTTCTGAAACCATATGATTTGAAAGAAAACTTTTTTCACCTGAGTACCCTTTTTAACCTTTTCGGTTTTTACCATTAATAGCCTCTGTGCTGGCGCCGGTCTATTCCTGGTAAAAACAGAAAATGGATGTACGGCTGGTACGTTCGCTTTAATCTATTGCAATGCATGTGGGAATCGATGCAGCTTAAAATTCTGCTACACCTCAACCCATTGCCTCATTGTTATAGACCCCATTACTTTGAATCCACTTTGAGATTTCCCCCATAACTATGAATAGTTACCTGACTTATGTTCCTCTGCAGCTTGCTCACATCTCCAGGTCTCGGTATGGATTTGTATGGGAGAACAGCCTGCAATGGATTCTTATCTGGGGAAAAGAAATCTGTCTCGCTGGTGTCTGAAAGTCATGGACAGAAAATATTAACTGTGCTGCAGAGCTTCAGAGAGCAGGACATATTCTTCGACTTCAACATAATTGTGAAAGATGAATCCATTCCATGTCACCGCTGTGTGCTGGCAGCTAGCAGTGACTTCTTCAGGTTGGGCCCTCTTGGTATTTTTGCTCACTAAAGCCATGTACACACAGCATCATACTGTCTGCAGTTGTCCAGGAAAACACTATTGATAGCCTGTCCACAGCGGGTACCGACGCCCAGCTGCCCTGTGAATCAGCTGTTTGGTGCCCTAACTACAGTGAGAATGGAGTCTGCAGCCATTGGCTCTATTCCTGTGTAGTGTATTTACTTCAGTAGGAGCTGAGGATGCAGCACTCTGGTGGCGTCGCTACTAGAGATGAGCGAACCTGGAGCATGCTCGAGTCCATCCGAACCCGAACGTTCGGCATTTGATTAGCGGTGGCTGCTGAAGTTGGATAAAGCCCTAAGGCTATGTGGAAAACATGAATATAGTCATTGGCTGTATCCATGTTTTCCAGACAACCTTAGAGCTTTATCCAAGTTCAGCAGCCGCCGCTAATCAAATGCCGATCGTTCGGGTTCGGATGGACTTGAACCCGAACCCGGTTCGCTCATCTCTAGTCGCTACCCATGGAACAGAGCTAACGTCGTTCTCACTGCGGAGCGGGCACCAAGAGGCTGGTCGATGGGAGCTGGGTATAAGGGTAAAGAGTGTAGTCGGACTCCCACTGATCAGATATTCATGGCCTTTTCTAAGGGCCCTATTACACGGAGCGATAATTGGCCGAATCGGGCCAAATATCATTCCGTGTAATAGAGAAAACGAGTAGCCGATGACAATGATCATCGGCTGATCGTTGGTTTGGACCTAAAATCGCCAGGCCTGACCGTGCATCGATACGTGTAATAGCGATACGTGACCAACGGCTAGCGTTTAGACACTGCTACCGCTGGGGCCAGAAGGCTGCAGAGCACAGGAGAGAAGACCAGGAGCGGAGAGAAGTATTGTGTCAGGTGTTTCGGCAAGGGCCGCATGGACATCGCTAACGATATCCATGCACCACTTGCTGCCCAATTATCGGGCCGTGTAATAGGTCCAGTAAATGGGAGCTGATCTAGCAGATCGGCGCTCCTTTACTTAAATTATCAGGCCATAGCCAGCCTGTGTAATAGGACCCTAAGAAAGAACAATAAATAGGATAAAATTGGTCTTTGGACGAAAATTTGGGGGTTCCTCATTAAGATCTGTAACATTTTTAAGGTTCTATAAGGGTTTGTTTACATGTGCATTAACTGTGATTTTTGAAGCAAGAAAAGCTCTGACTTGACCCATGTTTTTGCCCATGTGCACATGCCCTATGAATAAGTGGCATAATTTTCCAGATTTGATAAATGTCATGATGTACTTTCCTTGTGCATTTTCAGGGCTATGTTTGAAGTGAATATGAAGGAAAGAGATGGAGGCAGTGTCACCATCAGCAATCTGTCTTCAAAAGCCGTAAAAGAATTCCTGGATTACGCCTACACAGGGAAAGCGCAGATTACAGAAGAAAACGTGGATATGCTGTTTCAGATGTCCTCCTTTCTCCAGGTGCCTCAACTTGCAAAGGCGTGTAGTGATTTTTTAGTTAAGACCATTGACATAAGCAATTGTTTACAGCTGTTGTCGCTATCTGATAGCTACGGGTCCACGCGGCTGTTCGAATGTGCCTTACACTTTGCTCTACGCCATTTCCCATTGCTAACACAATCTATGGACTTCTTGGAGTTAAATGTTGGAGTGTTAGAAAAATGTCTGGAGGCCGATGACTTGAATGTCCCAGAAGAAGAGTCTGTACTCATGGCCGCCCTAGCTTGGACTAAGCATTGTTTGGAAAAGAGAGAGAGGTTCTTCCCGCAGTTAATAAGTAAAGTTCGACTACATCAGTTATCGCAATCTGCTCTTCAGAATGTACTTGACTCCGAGGAGCAATTGTTAGAAAGCACAGACTGCCTGTGGAAGGTCAGTGACGCCCTACAATGCATCGAACAATCTGGAGGGTTATACCCAGACGCCCGGATTTCTACTACCGAAAAATACATCTTTGTCCATAAAACTGCAGAAGATGGAGGAACGCAGTATACATTTTGTTATAATATCAAAACTGATAAATGGTTGGAGCTTCCACTCATACATATCATTGACCTTCCAGGTTCTAGCTTGTCTAGTTTCGGAGAGAAGATCTTCCTCACGGGAGGGTGTACAGGGAGTTGTTGTCGCGCAGTGAGGCTCCATATTGCTGAACCTTACCATGAAGCCACTGACCAAACCTGGTGCTACTGTCCTCTAAGCAATAACTCTTTTCCAGTACCAGCCATGAAAAAACCAAGAACCATGCATACGTCAGTCATGGCCCTCAACCAGTTGTTTGTGATTGGTGGAAAAACCAAAGGAGCACAGGACATACGGAGTCTTCTGGATGTCGAAGCTTATAATCCTTTAACCAAGGAGTGGAAGTCAGTAGGTCCATTGCCAAGAGGGATATACTACCCCGAGGCAAGTGCATGCAAGTCCTTCATTTACGTACTGGGATCCGAAGTAGAGATTACTGATGCTTTTAACCCTTCCCTTGACTGTTTTTTTAAGTACAACGCAGACACTGATCAGTGGTGTGAACTTGTAGCAGAATTTGGCCAATTTTTTCACGCCACTTTAATCAAAGCCGTGCCGGTAAACAGCACTTTGTACATCTGTGACCTGTCCACATACAAAGTTTACAGCTTCTGCCCCGAGACTTGTGTGTGGAAGGGAGAAGGGTCTTTCGAGTGTGCCGGTTTTAATGCCGGGGCGGTAGGTATTGAGGATAAAATTTATATCTTGGGTGGAGATTATGCCCCAGATGAAATCACCGATGAAGTTCAAGTCTACCATAGCAACCGGTCAGAGTGGGAGGAGGTCTCCCCGATGCCCCGGGCTTTGACAGAATTTTATTGTGAAGTCATCCAGTTCAATAAGTGCAGGGATCCTTGGGGCGTAAGCCATTTGTGAGTGAGTCACAAACATCAGGACTATGTTATATACACATGGGTGGACCAAATGAATATGAAATGCAATGGAGATGAATGTTAGAGATGACCGCATATAGTGAATGATATCCGCAAACCATGAACGGGAAAGAAGCTACAGTAACATGTTATGGACAAACATCGTCTAGTTTCTAATTCTGTGAAGAGTCTATGGCTCTTACGAGGTTATATGTTTTCTGTCTACCAAACACAATATAAGCGTCCATCCATTGGGAGACCAATGACATTACAGAGCTACTTGTGGAAGATATAGTTTATCACTTCATCAGTTACACCGAGGCCTGTATTGAATCTAGTTATGGACATGTAAGATAATGAAGTCGATTGATTTGAGGATAGTGAGTGTCATGTATGAAAAGATGAATACAGTCACAGTATATGTGTATGCTTCTAGGGAACATAAAAAAAATTAAAGGGGTACTCTGGAAAAAAAAATATCTTCAGATCATCTGGTGCCAAAAAGTTATATAGATTTTTTAAATGACTTCTGTGTAAAATTCTCGAGTCTTACGGTATTTATCAGCTGCTGTATGTCCTGCAGGAAGTTGTGTATTTTTTCCAGTCTGACACAGTGATCTCTGCTGCCATCTCTGTCCATGTTGGGAACTGTCCAGAGCAGCAGCAAATCCCTTTAGAAAACCTGACACCTTTCTGACAAGAAGAGAGGTGGCAGTAGAGAGCACTGTGTCAGACTGGCAAAAATACATCACTTTCTGCTGTTACATATGTTTTTTTGCGCACAAACTCGACAGAGTTAGAAGTAGTAGGAGAGACCAGGAAATAATCTGTGTAGATGTACAAGTCAGGTGGCAGGTTGTCTTAAATGGTCACTCTTCTTCCATTCAATTATATATATGATCTGTAACATGTTTATAAATGACTGAATTTACCAAAAATCACTCCTTACTGGAGAAGAATGCAGCTGGGGCATGCTCAAGTCTGATTGTTAGGCATTTGGATACTGGTAGCTGAAAAAGCTGGATGCAGCCCTAGGGAGTCTGGGAGAGCATGAATACAGCCTTATTTTCCCATACTTTCTTAGGCTGCATCCTACTTATTCAGCTCTCAGTATGCAAATGCAGAACGTTTAGACTACTTAACATCTCTACTACTTAGGGTAAATTCGATCCGCTGCGGATCCCTTGCCGATTACTTTCAATGAGGATACAGACTCACAACGGGATTTAAATCCCACTGGGAGTAAGTACGTGAAAGCATCATTAACTCCCCCGCCGGACGGAGCATACTTTACCTCCTCCCCGCTCCGGCTTGCTTTGGGGGTTCTCAGCCCCGGCGCAGCCACTGATTGGCTGAACGCTTTCACATACATACTCCCAGCGGGATGTAAATCCTACTGCGAGTATGTATACTCATTGAAAGTAAGCAGTATAGGATCCGCAGCGATTTCGTTGCAAATTTGCAGCGTGAAATCCCTTAAAGAGGATGTACCACCAGGGACATCCTCTTTAATCTGAACCGACTGATCGAACGGCTGACCATCATGCTACATCATTCTGTTCAGCCGTTCTCCTAATATGCAGGAGAATATGATTCTTGACACACCCCTCCCCTGCCCTCCAGCTGCTGATTGACAGGTGACTGCCTATACACAGCATGGATAGAAAACTGCCAATCAGCAGCTGGTGGGCGGAGTTTTCTGCTTCTAATGAATATCCAGGACTACTGGGCTCATGCACATAATAGAGAGGACTACTTATTGTCCATGTTACTCAGGAGGATATCTCTAGATCAGCTGCACAGAGCAATGTAAGTGATACATCATTCTGTTTAGCTTCTCTGTCACTAGATTATGCTTCCTTGAGATAGAACACCATAAACATACTGATTCTCTTTATCTGCCGAAAAACAGCTCTAAAGTCTCGACCACTGGGTATCTGCCTTCCCTGCAATCTGCTTTCCACTGTCTGTTAGGGAAAATCCAGAGTTAGTAACAAAGACAGCAAGGTGTGGGGCTTAGCATGTACTTCTGTGTAGATGTTGGGCAAAAAGAAAGGTAGCAACCCTGGGCGTTGTGCTTGCATCCTCCAGGGGATCTGCACTATCCATGAAAAGTAGATGTCGGCTTTATTCTCTAGTCAGTGCTTAATGTAACACCTTCCGTGCTGTACTTTCCTTTCTGCTCATATAACACATTACAATCGCAGTGCATCAGTAACCCCTTCTTCCTCTACATGCCATCTAAGGTACTGTACTGTAAATTAACCCAAGCACAGTGCAACCTATTCAATCCAGTCACCTGCACTGTATTATTACACAATAGAGAGGAACAAGTGCTGTCCTGTAATTAGCCAGAGAAGTAAGTGAGGGAGTATGTACTATGTGAGTAGTACTTGCAAAAAACCAGCTCTGGTTCTGCACCCTGTAATGGAGAGAATTTGAAACAATGGTCAAAACATTACTGCATGGCTTCTAATTGTATTGCAATAAAATAGTGTGAGATACTAACGGACTACTAAAGAGAGAGGTGTTTTTTTTTAGATTATTTTACTGACATGTATACAGATGTCAAAAGTTTACATTGCAAGGAGTCTTAGCCCTGAGTCCCTCTGGGATCATGATTTATGGCCAGCTTGATTATGGGAGTAAAGCTGGGGAGTAAAGCGTGCTGCTATGATCATAACTCCTGATTGGAGAGGGTCTTAGGACTGAGACCTAACATGGCTAACATGTCAGAATTTTATATACATGGCAGTAACATTATAAAGAATGGCTACAAAATATTAGCTTGTATCTCATTGGGTGCCATAGATATAGCCTAGTTATTATAGCCTCTGCATATTATTTCCTAAATGATTGTCCATATACTAGAAGACTGAAAGATGTGTATGTAGTTTGAGTATAAAAATTCCATATTTTGACTAAATATACAGAAATATGTAAGACTGCTTAATAAAAATATCTCCAGACAAAGGACAAAGCCATGCCTCACTTAGCGGCACTGTAGTAATTTTATTTATTCTTTTGAGAGTATTGCCACAAGATAGATCTATCCATCTATCTTGTGGCAATACCCTCTTACATATTTACCCTACTGTAATAAAGAAATAAAATAAGAATATATATATATATTTATTACAGTAGGGTAAATAAGTATTTGATACACTGTTGATTTTACAAGTTTTCCCACCTACAAAGAATGGAGAGGTGTGTAATATTTATTGTACGTACACTTTACCTTTGAGAGACAGAATCTATAAAAATAACTCTAGAAAATCACATTGTATGATTTTTAAATAATTCATTAGCATTTTATTGCATAAAATAAGTATTTGATCACCCACAAAATAGCAAAAATTCTCTTAGACATGTTAGTTTTTTTTAAGAAGCTACCCCTACTTTGCAATCATTACCTGTATTAGTTGCACCTGTTTGAACATGTTACCTGTATTTAAAAAAAAAAAAAAAAAAAACACCTGTCCACATACTCCATTAATTACACTTCAACCTCTCCACTATGGCCAAGACCAAAGAGCTGTCTAAGGACACCAGGGACAAAATTGTAGACCTGCACAAGGCTGGGATGGCTTAGAGAACAACAGGCAAACAGCTGGGTGAGAAGGTGACAACTGTTGGCACAATTATTAGAGAATGGAAAATTCAAAAGATGACTGTCAATCTTTCTTGGTCTGGGGCTCCATGCAAGACCTTGCGTGGTAAGGATGATTTTCAATGGTCAGAATGGCCAGGAATCAGTCCAGGACTACACGGGAGGATCTGGTCAATAACTTGAAGAGAGCTGGGACCACAGACTCAAAGGTTACCGTTAATAACATGCTACACTGTCATTGATTTAAATCCTGCAGGACACCCTAGGTTTCATGGCAGCACGTGTCGAAGCCCGTTCAAGAACTACAGGAAATGTCTGACCTCTTGTCGTTGCAAACAAAGGTTTTTGTACTAAACATTAAAGAAGCCCGGGGATTTTGAAAATCCGACAGACGACAGGGGCAGGGGGGAATTTGATAATGAGTCGGCACTTGAGCAACAGTGAGCAACGGGACTGGCCTAAGGACTCCCGCTGAAAATGCCCGTCTCGACTGATGGACTGGCCACTCAGCCAATCAGTGACTGGACCAGTGACCCGCCCCAGTCACTGACTTGCTGAGTGGCCAGTCCATTAGCCATGTCATGTACACCCCGGAGATCGCAGAGCCTGGTGGGGGTCCCCAGGCCGATCCCGCTGCTCATCGCGGGCATGGGGAGAGGTAAGTGCCTACTCGTTATCGAATTTCCCTCTGCTCCTGCCGAATTTTCAAAATCCCCCGACTTCTCCTTTAAGTTCTGTTTCTCTGTTGTATTTTTCTTTCTATTGCACTGGTGGCACCTAAGTTCATGTTTACCAGTCTAGACATGTTATGAGCCGAATGCCTGTATCCTGGTACATCTATGATGTCAATCACCTCTGGTAATGTCTCCAGGTCATCCGTCAGGAGTACAATGTGACTTTTATGAATATATTAAATACTATTCTATCCCAAGGGCAATGATTCACTTCTGTGCCCTATTCTTGCATCGCCATGGTCTAGGCAGAATGACTTGCTAGCGCCCCTTCCAGCACCCGGGGCACATGCTTTAATAATGCTGACCCTTTTACTATTGCATGAGATTCTGCTGTGGAATAAAATCTCATGGTTTCCTCTATGCTGAGTGTGCTACCTTGTCAATCATCCTTCAGTCCGTAACATTTCCAACCAGATGTCCATACATAGAACTTATCTTAGACGGCTAGAAAATAGTACAAGGAATAATCCGACCTAGATAAGAGAATGAAAGGGGGAGATTTATCAAACATGGTGTAAAGTGAGTCTGGCTCAGTCGCCCCTAGCAACCAATCAGATTCCACCTTTCATTCCTCACAGACTCTTTGGAAAATGAAAGGTAGAATCTGATTGGTTGCTAGGGGCAACTGAGCCAGTTTCACTTTACACCATGTTTGATAAATCTCCCCCAAAATCTATTTGCTGATTTTACTACAATGTGTCAGTGTTTTAGGTGTACTGGGTACATATATGTGTAAGAGCTATGGGTTTGTTGTCCGTTTTGCTATACGGGTTGCTGTACAGCAGGGATGGGGGACCTTCAGATCGGCCGAAGCTTTGGTTGTCCATGCAGGATGGGAATTGTAGTTTTGCAACAGCTGGAGGGCTGAAGGTTTCGCATCCCTGCTTTCCCGCCATCATGAGTGCAGCTGTGCAACAGTAATACAGACAAGTGTATGTGAGCAGCGATGCATACAGTGTATTGTGTGAATCGCTGCTTGCAACAGTCCCCAGCTCTGGTGCTCACTTACCTGGCCCATTGAATGTACAGTGATCTGTGATGCATACAGTAATATTTACATGGGCAGGGAGTAGAGCCGCTCCCTAGAGTCCCCAGCCCAGGCACTCACACTCAGCCCAATGAATTTAAAGTGAGCTGTAAAGCATACAGAAATATGTGCATCACTGCTCATTACTATATTTACAGGAGCAGGGGCACACACAAAAAAAGGAAGAAAGAAAAAACCTGTACACATTCATTATGTTTTTCAGACCCTTTTCCCGCCACATCCGAAAGGGGAGGGGCGTGGCTTCTGCCAAAGGGGGCGTGTTTGAGTGCTGTATGCAACTATAAAAGGATTTTATGTCCCGTGCACATAATTTGATGTCTGTAACAATGACTGGCATGAAATTACAAGTGAACTACACTACATGTAAACTAAAGTTTACCCCTTGAAATCAGAACAATGCAATGGAAAAAATTAAAGGGGTACTCTGAAGAATTTTTTATTCTTTTTTTTTTTTTTTTTTTTTTTAAACGGCACTGGTGTCAGAAAGTTGTGCTGCATTTACACAGAACGATTATTGTTCTGTGTAAACACAGCAAACAATCAAGCGACGAGTGAAAAATCATGTTCAACATGTTCTCAAATCGTTGTTTGTCGTTCGCTAAAATTTCGCAGATCCCTTTGTGTAAACAGTCTTTCAAAGATTCACCCTATGTGAGAGATGGGCTTAAGTGATCTTAAAAAACGATCGCAATAACGATTTTTCTTACAAATTTTCTAACAATTTTTCTAACGATTTATTCGTCTAAACACTGATCGTTATTCAAAATCGTTAAACAATCGATTGGGCGAATTATCGCTCCGTGTAAATGCAGCATTAGACAGATTTGTTAATTACGTCTATTTAAAAATCTCAAGAATTCTAGTATTCTAGCTGCTGTATGTCCTGCAGGAAGTGGTGTATTTTTTCTCGTCTGACACAGTGCTCTCTGCTGCCACCTCTCTCCATGTCAGAAACTGTCCAGAGCAGCAGAGGTTTTCCATGTCAGATGGGAAAGAATACACCACTTCGTGCAGGACATACAGCAGCTGATAAATACTGGAAGACTGGGGTTTTCTTTTTAAATAGAAGTAATTTAAAAATATGTATAACTTTCTGACATCAGTTGATTTAAAAAAAAAATTTCCTCCGGTCTGCCCCTTTACCAGCCTTTTTTTATGCTTCAAAAAACATGTGTGAACATAGCCATACCTTTTCTATTCATTTACGACAAACAGGGATTTTTCAAATGGCTATATTTATGAACAAAGTATTTAACATGTTCATCGTAGTTCATTGTGCAACAATTACAGTGTGCCCACTGTTACAGAATAATACCCTAGTTCTTCCTTATATACCCTTAGATGTATATTACAGACTACCTAGGGCTTTATCCAACTTTTTCAGCCACTAGTATTCAAATGTCAAATGATCAGACTCCTCTCTAGTTGTTGTATAAAGCTTATTGATACCAGTGTGGTGCGGTAATAGGAGCCACCACTGCAACTAGTCAGAGCCTGAACTGTCTTCCCTCCTAGTTCCCCCACCGTTAGGAGTGAGGGGTATTAATTAAAAGTGGAAATGTTTAGGAACCAACAACTCGGCCGTGAAGTTGAGACCCCCATAATGCCACAGAATGGCATCATTGAGTGCTGAGACCCATCCAGCACCCTATTGACTCAGTAAATGCAGAGACCAAACCTAATCTGGCATTAACATCAGCACAAAAACTGCCAGTAGCTTAATGGCATGGGTGTCCATGGCTGAGCAGCTGCATGCAGGCCTTACATCACCAAACACAATGCCAAGTGTCTCAATGGAGCGGTATAAATCTGCCAATGGACTCTGGAGCAGAGGAAACTCTCTGTGTAGTGATGGATCACACTTCTCCATCTGGCATCTGGCGTATTTGGCCGCACAGAGTCCTGGCCCATCACGTCTATCACCTTTATTAACTAGGATGGTGAGCCTGGATGGCTCCTCCAACATCAACGTTTGACCTCACAAATGCTGCTCTGGATGAAGGGGCAAAAATTCCAACAAACACATCCAAAACCATCCCAGAATAGTCCAAGCTGTTACTCTTGGATTGGGATGGACCAACTCCATATTAGGCCCCGTTCCCACTGAGCAAAGGTAGCGGAATTCCGCGACGGAATTGTCCGCCACGGAATGCCGTTAGCCTCCTGCTCATAATGGGAGTCTATGGGAGGCGCGCGCTCCCGCTCTGTACGCGCTGAAGAATGTAAATCTGATTAATTGGTTTTTACACTCCATGAGGGAGTTTTTCAGGTTTAAAGAAAACATAGGGCGACATGTATCATCCGGTGTACGGATGATTTTCGGCGAAAAGTGCCGATTTGCATATTTTTTTATTCGCAAATGGCCGATTTGCGAATAAAATATTCGAAAATCGGCACTTTCCGCTGAGTACACCGGGGGGCGGGGAGGGGGCGTTACAGGGGGCGGAACGGAGGGCGCGGACTCAGAGTCCGCGCGATTCACCATCCGTTCCGCCAAAAGATACGCCGAAAACCTACTCCAGTCCTCAGCTGGTGTAGGTTTTCGGCTGTGCGCACCGACGCGCACGGGATTTATGTAGAGGCAGTCCGCCTCTACATAAATCCCCGTAGCGCCGGAGATGCGGGGACATTTAGAAGTCCGGCGTAAAAAACTCCAGACTTAATAAATGCCCCCCTTAGTGTTTGCTTTTTTTTTTCTTTCCAGAGACAGTACCACCATTGTCCATGGTCGGGGTCTAGTATTACAGCTCAGCCCAAGTCAATAGATTTCCTTCTAATCCCTGTACAATCCCCTTTATTGTTCTGTATGTTCCTGCCTTGTGTACAGGGTCTTCTTTGCTACCGTCTAAGTAGTAATATAATCTCTGTCCTCTGCCCTGGGAGTTAATCTCTTAATAAAAATTACAGATATGCCACTTCTATACTCATATACTTCTATACTTATATCAATACACACTTATTTATAGGTATACATGCATATATATACTTTTCTTCTGGACAGCTTTAGTTCCTCCGAGGAGCGGAGCATTGAGAGGGCTGCAATACAATGAAGGTGACATTGATCTGGACTCATTACATGCTCCTTTAATATTCACAATACACAATGCACAAGGCAGTGTATTGATATTCACAATACAGTGCACATACCGACCCCTCTCTATAGCAGGTTCTCCTCTGCTTCCCATTCCACCCCCCATTAAAGGTTTATTTAGGTTTACAAAAACATGGCCACTTTCTTCCAGAAACAGAGTTTTCAGGTTGGGTAGGGGGTTTTGCATCTCAGTTCCATTGAAATAAATGGAGCTGAATTGTAATACCACACCCAACCTGAGGACAGGGAGGGCGATACAAATATTGTATGCCAATGAAATGCAATACCCGCAGGGCGGTTTTTACCACGTAGTGTGTTTTTTTACCGTGGTTTGGCGTTTTTTTTTATTTTTTTTTGTTTTATTTTTCTACAGAAATGTTGCCGTTTTTCAACATAGACATAGGTAGTAAAAGACTAGAAAAAAAAGTCATGTCTATATGCATATTTTTTTTGATGTTTTTTCCCAATTCTTTAATAAAAAATCTTGGCGTTACATGATAAAGAACCACCCTGGAAAAAAACAAACAAACCCGGGCATAAAATGCCAAAGAATAAAACTCCTATAGTAATTTACACAAAAAATAATTTATTTTATTTTTTAAGAAAAAAAAAGCCAGAAAAACGCAGTTTTTTGGACGTTTTTATGGTGTTTTTCAACCCCCCCCCCCCCAAAAAAAACACTGTGCAAAATTGACATTTTGCCCAATTACAATTCCATATTATGTAAAATAAGGTGACAAACTGGGCTCTGCTACATCAGGCGTCGCAGTGGTGTATAGGAGCCCATGTGATGTCTATGGTCTAGACTGCTGGTGATTTAGTGCAGTGGCAGCTGGCTCCCAGGACTGAAGCAGACACGTAGTATCCTGTATGTAGCCGTGTAAGGACACTTCCAATCTATGGGATTCTTTCTTGCTATTGCTCTTAGTTGCCTTTCGCCTCCTCTTTGTGCTTTCTGCTCTCCTCACAGCCTGCCTGATCCCCCTCACCCTTCTCTCATCCTCTGCCTCCTTGTAGTAGCTTTGCCCTTCCTCCTCCTTCTCCTCCTCTGCAGCCTGTCTCCCTCCCCTCTTCCCAGTGGCTGTGAGGATCCCCCCTCCTTCTCCCTGTGTCCGCCAGCTCCTGTGCCTGGCAGTAACCCCCCTCTGCTATTATTATCTGGGGCTGGGCATCCCTTGCTGTGTCTGTGCCCGGGGGGATTCATACTACTCAGCACTGCACTGCGTCTGCAGGTAAGAGCAACTTGCATGTCTGCAACCTGCAGAGCTCTCTCTCTCCCTGTGGGGATCTGCAGTGCTCTGCTCACAGCTTGGCCTCTTCTTGCTCTTTCCCTGCGCTCCACATCGCCATCTTGTCTGCTATGCAGAGCTCTGCTGTGTAAAGTGGATCAGGGCGGCGATTTACGTACAGATATAGCATAGCTGGATTTGTCATTTAACTCTTTGCACCACGACAACACTCAGCTGAGAGAATGGAGTAGTCCTAACTACAGAGGACGTACCGTCATATCAGGTCAATTGGTAGTAAATGACAAGCTCAGCTCTGCTACATCTAGCTGCAGGTGTAGGGGGAGGGGAGTCGGATTTAGGGACAATGGCATATTCACTATTTGGGGCATTGAACATCCTCAGGGTCTGCTACAGGCTACACCGCCCTATAGTAACTATAACGCTACTTCACCTATACTAGATGGACTTCCATTGCATTTCCTACTACATTTACAAAGAGTTGTTGTTTTGCTCCTAGGAGATGAGACGTGACTGCGGCGGATGCAGATATTACACACAACCCCTGCTGGGCATTGATCCTCCTGCATACTCTGCCTCTGCCCATTGAATTTCTGGTAATCCTATGTCTGCACGGATGAATGATGTGTCAGTAGTACATAGCGGGGCCGGGAGCACAGGATTGTTATGTATTACTAGTTAGTATACTCATCTGACCTTGTATTCTATCCTCCTCCCTAGTACAGAATCTGGAAGTTAGGTTGGGGGAAGATGGAAGATAAGCCAATCTACTATCACTTTGCTACAGGCACAGGGATTCTAATTGGGATGTTTTTTTTTTTTATTAGCTATAGTTGTTATGTTGTGGCTGTATGTTTGATCATATATATATATATATATATATATATATATATATATATATATATATATATTTTTTTTTAATATTGGGCAATTGCTTTCGGTAATGTAGTAATATTAAGGTTTATAGGCTCAGGAGTTATTTAGACCAATCTGTGCAGCATTTTCATCTTCCCCTGTTCACGTAATTGTCTAGACTGGATACAATTTGATCTACTCAGCGCTAGCTATGTACAATGGATGAGTCTGGAGATAAGGCTGTTGTGCTCACAGAGTATTGTGTACACTGTAGAATTGTGTCCCCTTTGCCTAGAGCAGCACTAGCTATATACTAGTCTGAAGTCCATAGTTCTTAGGTCACAGAGCATTGTCTAGACTGGGTAGAATTGTATCACTTCTCAGCTGAGAGTAGGACTAGCTATGTACAGTGTATTAGTGGGGAGTTCAGGGTTTTCAGGTCACAGAGCATTGTCTGGACTGGATATAAGTATGTCTCCTTTCTCTAGAGGAAGACTAGCAATGTACAATGTATAAGTCTCTAATCCAGGCTATTCAGCTCACAGAGCATTGTCTACACTGGATATAAGTATGTCCTCTTTCCCTTTAGAGCAGGGCTAGCTATGTACAATGTATCCATCCAGAGATCAGGCTGATTTGCTCACAGAGCATTGTCTAGACTGGATATAATTGTGTCCACTTTTTAATATAGAGCAGGACAAGCTATGTACAATGTATCCGTCTGGAGTCCAGGCTGTAGCACTCACAGAGCATTGTCTACACTGGATACAACTGTATGAGATGAGACCAGGACTAGTTATGTACAATGTATCAGTCTGGAGTCCAGGGTCTGCTTCCAATTCTCAGCTGAGAGCAGGACTAGCCATGTACAATGTGTCTGTCTGGAGTCCAGGCTGTAGAGCTCACAGAGCATTGTCTAGACTAAATTCAATTGCATCCACTTCTCAGCCTACAGCAGGACTAGGTACAATATGAACAGTTCACTGACAGCAAACAAATCAACAGCGCTACAAGAAATCCTTGGCGTTTCTTATAAATCTCCCCCATTGTGCTCACCATGTAGTGACCACTTGTAGCTTAAAGGGGTACTCCAGCGGGGGGGGGCACTTTTTTGCTGGGACTGGGGAGGAGGTGGCTAAGGGAAAAGACAACCACTCACCTCCCCGGTTCCAGCGGCGGGTCCCCCATCGCGGTGCTCCGGTCCCCGGTTCCCGGCCGCTTCCTGGTAACTGATGCGGGCCCAAGACGATACGTCTCAGGTCCGCTCACCCCTTCAGTGACAGGGACGGGATCTGAGCGGACTTGAAACGGATCCCGCCTCCTTCACTGAGTGGCTGAGCGGACCTGAGACGTCACATCTGGGGCGGCGTCAGACACCAGGAAGCGGCCGGGAACCGGAGCGCCACAATGCGGGACCCCCTGCTGGAATCGGGGAGGTGAGTGGATGTCTTTTCTCTCAGCCACCTCCTCCCCGGTCCCAGCAAAAAAGTGCCCCCCCCCCCCCCCCCGCTGGAGTACCCTTTTAAAGGATGAATCCACTAAATTGGCTAAAGCTCTGAATATCTGAGGACCTCAAACTTAACATTAAAATTTGCTGATGCACTGAAGATCACAAGAGTAAGGGTAAAATAACCCTATTGAACCCACTATTATGATTATTATACTGCCACAGGATTAGAACATAGTGGATTTCTCCTTTAAGCAGCACTAAGTGAAAGGGATATGGAGTGTGGACGTATTTATCAGCTAGCGGGCTAATAATAGATGCAGGAGGAGTATGATAATATAGTTGGGTTATATAGTCAGTACTAAAGGACCTTGCAATATTCACCAGGGGGTGGGGGACAAAATACTTTAGGTACAAAAAAAAAAAAAATTCTGGGACTTTTAGGATCCTCTTAGGAATGAAGTACTAGGATAACAAAAGTAAACTTCTCCAACTCGAAGGGCTTAGGGGGGGGGAGGGGCTCTTCTGCTAGAAATAAGACACTTCAGATGAGGAGCTCATCATTTATATTAAATAATAGTAAAAAAAAAAATGTACAGAAAGTTTCCAGTAGGTGGTGCTGTAGCTAGGTAGCATAGCTACAAATGTTCAATATGTCTCCCTTGGATTTCAACAACACTCACGGATGGGGTGTGATCAGGTGAGCGAGGAGGCCGTGCATCTGTGAAAGCCTCAATTTATGCAAATAAGATACCGTTACTGCTACAGCGCCACCTATTTGTGATTTTATCTTGATTAATCGTGGGGGGCCCAGAAGTGCCATCGCAATAAGAGAGGGGAAATATATAGTTGTAAAACTAAGCTGAGACTTCCTGTTCTGTCTGTGATGATAAGGAGGAGGCTGCTGTAAAGTGATCTGTATAGCTGTGCAGCGTCATGTGACACCAGTAGATTGATAGCATCAATACAAGACAATAGCAGCTCCCTGAAGAATGACCTCTGCAAAAGTCACAGAGTATGCTCAGTAATGCTTCCAGTACTTATCAGCTGCTGTGTGTCCTGCAGGAAGTAGTGTATTCTTTCCAGTCTGACACAGTTCTTTCTGCCGCCACCTCTGTACATGTCAGGAACTGTGCAGGGCAGTAGAAAATCCCCATAAAAAAACCCTCCTGCTCTGGACAGTTCCTAACATGGACAGAGGTGGCAGCAGAGAGCACTGTGTCAGACAGGAAAGAATACACCACTTCCTGCAGGACATACTGCAGCTGATAAGTACTGAAGTTTTTTAACCAAAAGTAATTTACAAATTTATATAACTCTCTGACACCGGTTAATTTAAAAAATAATTAAAAAAAAACATTAGCATACCCCTTTAAGTTCTGTTTTTGTTTTTTTTTACGTTCAATTTTATGCTTCTTTTTCAGAATTCTCTGGGAAAAGCAATTACTTAATCATTAAAACTGGCCAAATTCAGCAGAAAGAAGCAGCTGCCGCAGATCTTTCCACCTCGGATTCATCTTGATGTTTCGGGTGATGTGACCAAAATGACCTTGCAGCCTTCTATGATTAAGCAGCTAAAAAGAAAGCGCAAAAGTAATTTCAGCGTCCAAGAAACGCAAACGTTACTAACAGAGATCAAAAAGAGAAGAGATGTCATTTTTTCCAAGCAGCTCAACACCACAATTAACGAAATGAAGCGCAAAGCCTGGGAAGAAATTGCCGAATGCGTGAACGCGCTCGGGGAAGGGGAGCAGAGGACGGGAACCGAAGTAAAACGAAGGTATCTGGATTGGAGATCCCTGATAAAGAGGAAAAGTCTGAATTCAGAGCTTAAAATAGGAAATTCCGGGATGCACCTCCCACTCTCAGACCTAGACTCTATCATCGATGACTCGGATGACAAGCCAAGTGGGTTAGCCAACGACTCCAGCTTGGAGTGGAAAAGTGGGCCAGATGTCCGGGAAGCGAATGAGTCTATGGCTGAAATCAAAGTGGAAGAAGAAGAAGAACCTCAGAGTTTTGAAGTAAGAATATTTTTGAATTTATGTAGCTTGGAAACTAAGGGGATTATTTTGAGCTATCTGGTCATCATGGTCTCATCGGTGGAGCAGAGAAGATGGAAGTAAGGTGTTTATCATGTAAAAACAAAGCAGACCAAGAAAAATAATTTCGCAACTTTTTCAACCTTTAGGCTATGTTCACACAACATAAAAATAAGAGTAAAATACGGCCCGTATTTGGATAAATATGGACAGAAATAAAGAACATGATCATTATTTCTGGCTGTATTTTTCAAAAATACATCCGTATTTTGCCCTTATTTTTACATTGCGTGAATATAGCCTTAGGCTATGTTCAGACGACGTATCTTTATGTAAAACCACTCCTGTGATTATTCCGAAAAGATACGTTACCTTGCCGTGTATGGGGTCCTGGCCGGAGCGTGTACACATAGTAAACGCTCCGGCAGGGATCCCCAGCGGCACCGCAAACAACTTTCATGTCAGTTTTCTGCGGCCGCTATTCATTGAATAGCAGCCGCAGAAAACCATGTCAGTGTACGCTATGGAGCGACTCTGTGGAGATGATCTTTTCAGACACCGGCCGTTCCGTGACGGCCAGTCTCTTACGATGTGTGTACATAGCCTGAGGTTATGTTCCCATACAGTAATTTTTTTCAGTACTGCTCAGTATCTTACATAGCAGTGATCAGTGAATGCGATCTAATGTGACAATAAAAAAGTGTAAAATAAATAAATGTTTTTAAAAATATGCCATAGCCCCTCCCCCAATTAAAGTCTAAATCACCCCCTTCCCTTTTTATAAATAAAACATGTAAAAAGAAATGAATAAACATATTATATGTCGTAATTGTCCGATTTATTAAAATAAAACAATATTGTTCCCGCAGCGTGAACAGCGTGAACAAAAAGCTGTAAAAAAAAACACGCCAGGATTGTTGATTTTTTAAATTCAATTATATTATATATATATATATATATATATATATAAAAGTGATCAATACACCCGATCTACACAAATGTGATACTAATAAAAACTGGAGATTGTGGCGCAAAACATGACACCTCATACGGTCATGTAAGTGAAAAAGTAAAAGCGCTATGAGAGTCACAATAGGGCCATTTAAAACAATTGCCATGATTAAGGAATATTATTTTCCGAAACGCGTCGGAGCTATTTTAATATTTTGTACCTGACTTTTAAGAAAACATGAAATAAAGATACCAAATATTTTTACTGCATGGAGCTGTGGACTTCCAATTTTTCCATTCCATTTTAAACATATCTATTTTTAAAAGAAAAGTTTTACTGTTAATAAAAATAGTAAAACATATCACTGCATTCATACTGACCTATAGAATAAATATATTATGTCAGTTTTACTGTAAAGTGCATGACGTAAACACAGAACCCCCCCTCCCCCAAAATTTGCGGAATTGTATTTTTTGGAGGTTACATCATTCATTCTATGGTAGATTTTAAAAAAAAAAACATTACAAAGTACACCTGTTCCTGAAAAAGCAAGCCCTCACATGGCCCTTCGCCTTCTAAGAGTTATAGCTCTTAGAAGACAAGGAGGGAAAAACGAAAATGCAAAAATGAAAATTGGCGCGGTCCTTAACCCCTTCACGTCCATAATACATATATATGCGTTCCTACTGCACATCCCCTGTGCAGAAGGAATGTGTATATATATATATATATATATATATATATATATATATATATATATGTTCATAGACTGAAGGTTTTAAATGTGTATGGGACCTTTCCAATACGGTGGTCCCGCATACATCAGGGTGGACGACTCCAGAGCTAACAACAGGCAGCTGCAGTCCCGCAGCTGCCTCTCATTAACCCCCTTAAACGTCATTGCAATTGCGGCTTTTAAGGCAGTGACAGGTCAAGGCAACTATCTATTGTTATATACTGCTGGGGTTGGTTGCAAGTGTCAGGTACACCTTAACCCCTTAGCGACCCATGACGTATCTGATACGTCATGGTGCCGCAGGGGGTGTTCAAAGCGGGGTCCCGCCGGGACCCCGCTCTGAACGGCACCGCTCCCGGCTGCAATCTGCAGCCGGGCAGTGCCTCTATTAGCCGGCGCGGGTCCTGTTGCCGCGCCGGCTAATTAAGCCCTTCAATGCAGCTGTCAAACCTGACAGCTGCATTGAAGTGCTTTCCTCCGTGCATCCCTGGTGTCTAGTGGCACGGATCTCCCCCCCGCGATGCGATCGCGGGGGGGAGATCCGTTCTTCTGCCCGTGCCGGGCCTCAGCGTCGGAATGACGCTGATCCCGGCTCGGCAATAGATTGCTATGGCCTGCAGCAGGCCATAGCAATCTATGACCGATCTAATGGATCTTTGCTGTGTATATACACAGCATTGATCTCTATGAGAGATCAGTGCTATGTATATACAAGTCCCCCAGGGGGGCTTCTAGTGTATGTAAAAAAAAAAAAGTAAAAAAGTGTTTTTATTAATAAAAAATCCCCTCCCCTAATAAAAGTCCAAATCACCCCCCTTTTCCCATTTTATAAATATAAATAAATAAATAAATTAATAAACATATTTAGTATCACCGCACACGTAATCGCCCAAACTATTAATTAATCACATTCCTGATCTCGCACGGTAAACGGCGTAAGCGCAAAAAAATCCCAAAGTGCAAAATTGCGCATTTTTGGTCGCATCAAATCCAGAAAAAATGTAATAAAAAGCGATCAAAAAGTCGTATATGCGCAATCAAGGTACCGGTAGAAAGAACGCATCATGGCGCAAAAACTGACACCTGACACAGCCCCATAGACCAAAGGATTAAAGCGCTATAAGCCTGGGAATAGAGCGATTTTAAGTGACATATATTTGTTAACAAAGGTTTTAATTTTTTACAGGCCATCAGATACAATATAAGTTATACATGTTATATATCGTTGTAATCGTAACGACTTGAGGAACATGCATAACAAGTCAGTTTTACCATAGGGCGAACGGCGTAAATGCAAAACTCCCCAAAATCAAAACAAATTCGTTTTTTTTTCAATTTGACAGCGCAAATGATTTTTTTCCGGTTTCACAACATATTTTATGGAAAAAGTATGCCTGTAATTGCAAAGTACAATTGGTTTCGCAAAAAATAAGCACTCATATAAGTCTCTAGGTGAAAAAATGCAAGCGCTATGGACTTTTAAACATAAAATGGAAAAAGCAAAAGCGCAAAAACGAAAATTGGCTTTGACCTTAAGGGGTTAAACATGATGACCATTATTAGATCCTAAGTAGAGATGAGCGAACCTGCCGAGGTTAGGGTTCGTATGAACCTGAACTCTCGGCGTCTGATTCCCGCTGTCTGCCTGTTCCGTGGAGAGGGTGGATATAGCCGGAGGACCGCCTGGAAAACTGGGATACAGCCATAGCCATAGGCTGTATCCCCCTTTCCACGAAGTGTGCAGACAGCGGGAATCAGACGCAGAGAATTCAGGTTGATACGAACCCGAACCTCGGCAGGTTCGCTCATCTCTAGTCCTGAGACCTGTTCTGATCTTAAAGAGGACCTGTCACCCCCGTGCCGGGGTGACAGGCTCCCGACCCCCCGCTAGAGCACCTTATACGTACCTGATCGCGCCGGGTCCCTCTTCATCAGGTACGTATAAGGTGCTCTAGCGGGGGTCGGGAGCCTGTCACCCCGGCATCGGGGGTAACAGGTTCCCTTTAAATTATAGCCAGGTGAAGCACACAGAATGATCTTTCCGATCCCAGTGTTCTGATGCGGACGCATCAGCGCGCGCCCGCATCAGAACTCTCATAGTTTTTGAACTGACAGGTCTCTCTGCGGCCGCAATTCACTGAATTGTGGCCGCAGAAAACTGACATGTCAGTTCTTTCCGGTGCCGCATGGGATCCCGGCTGGAGCGTATACTGTATAGTGTATACGCTCCGGCTGGGATCTCATAGAAGAACAGGCAGTGTTCCACACTGTACAATGTACGCCCGTTATTGCCGATGGCAACAACGGCCGTACTTTTACGCTGTGTGAACATAGCCTTACAATGTTAAATTTGTTGTGTTGTCTGTTTTATAGACCAGACGTAGCTTCTCCTCTACTGTTACCTTGATGAACATTTAGCAAGTGTTAATTTAAAGGGGTATAGCTCATATGGTCATGGCATGTTACTACGATATACGATTACTTTAGTCTGTTAGACCAACGAGACTTGACGCTGGTGTAGCATTGCATCCCCTTTACCCTTTCTCCCTGGCCACTCGGCTGTGCAGAGACTGGCAGTATCATCCTGTTCAGTAGTAGTTCCCTGCACAGCAGTGTGATTGTTAGTCCCTTCCCTATGCAGGAAAAACTAGTGGTACACCAACGTTGTATTCTCTCCATTTTCGGTGGGGGTGCCTGAGAACCTCCTAGTGGTATGCCATCACTACTGTATATGAGCTGTAGCTTTGTATATCTTTTAATGTATGTTACAGGTTATTTTGTCAACCCGTCTACCATGACACCATCCATCCATTCCACTTTACATGTGGAGTAAGTACCAAAATTTTCAGTCCTCCATGACATCAGACTCCCACTGCTATGTTTCTTCTGGCTCCAGTAAGTAACGTAACATGGCACCGAGACAAGCGATTCTTTGTTACTACTTGTAGTGAAAGAATGAAGAAGAAGGAGCTTGGCCGCCATTTTGAATTCTTATTATTGAGGAGAGCACCAAAGTGGTGCCTGGAATCTTGTAGGTCATGCAGTGTCCCCCTGAGAACAAGAGAGCCTGTTCTCTGGCGCCACCTAATGGAAGGAGTAATTTTAATCTTAATGATCTGCAATGATCAGATGATGCAAGACAAGGCCCATCTTATAATGATCCTGAAGACCAATGATGATTCCTCTATCCAAGTTTATAATTTTTCTAGAATACAACGGTCCTCACACATTGGGCTGAGAGAATATCAAAGATATATTCAACTAAGTCTGTTAAACTTACATTATGTAGATCTACTGAGAGACAGGAAGATTATATTGACCTCTTCTGACATTACAGGGTCCTAACTGGAAAAAGAGAATTTCACATCCTTGCTTTGGAATCCAGTTGAACTCCCGTCAAAATAGAATTGTGTATAATCAGACGCCTAGTGAAGAGAAGGTATGTGACCCGTAATGTTAGAAAGATCAATGCGACCTAACATAATAACAACATACATTAACCTTGGACCTATTATTCTAGGTAAACGTGGTGTAAATTATTGAACAATAATGGTTAGTCTCCCTAAAAAAGAGTGAGGGAAAGCTTTAGAATTATCCAGACTACGACACTGATTACTAATAAAAGATGTAGAACAGTTGTGCTGTTCATGTCTTTATTGAGCTCAGTGAGTAAACCTCCACAGTGCATGGGGTAAAAACCAAACCTGGGGATACTCATCTTTGGGTCATGCCACAGCATCTCTATTTTTCCCCTGGTTTCCTCCTACGGCATTTTGAGGGTCCTCTTCTAAACGATCAGCCAGTCACTGGCCACAACGCTGTCTTGCCTCAGTCAGTGGTTGGCTGAGTGGGCTGTCACTGCCAAGAAGAGTCCTTCTCAGAAGTGCAGGTATGATCCTTCAGCCGGGGACCGGGAGCTGCCACAGGACGACTCTGAGAAGCATATAGAGGTATGAATAGCCTGTTTATTATGCCACGGGAGCTACATATCAAGTTTTACAAGGCCTGAGGTCTTTAAGGTCAATTACATATACATTTGCTTACTTTTTCTCCCTGCACTGTGAAGGTTTACTCAATGTGCTCATTAAAAGACATGGAGAGCATATCTTGGTTACGGTAGAATGTGTTTGTTAGTAATTGATGTAGAATTTTAGGTAATTCCAGTGGATTCACTTACTTTTCCTGCATCTGCATGTGGAGCTGCCAGAACCTAGTCCGCAGTCTGATGTTAAGACAAAACTAATATTACATGGGGTAGCAGCTAGTAGATTGGTGCACTGATGGCTGTACTACCGCTCCCAGTGCACCAAACGGCCTAATTAACATATTTATAAAATGGAGGATTGTAGGAGAAATAACGTTGAGGACAAAGTTAAAGGTGTTTGCCAAGTTTTATTTGTCGCCTATCCACAGTATAGGAATCAAGTATAGGAACATGGAGGTCGGACCTCTGGGCCCCCTGGGGATCTCTACAACGGCATCCTTTGAATGGAACCTTGGATGACCTACCACCCCATTCATTTACTCAGCTATCTCAGGCAGCTCCATAGAGAATGAATGGACTGGCAGGTTACGTGCCGTCTCGTGGCTCCATTCAAAGCAAAGGAGTAGGGGCATCGTTTTACAGTTCCTGGGGGCCCAGAGGTCGGACCCACTGCAAGCCTATTCTTGTTCCCTATCTTGTGGATAGGGGAATAGTAAAAATAGCTGAGCAAACCCCTTTAAGAAAACTACCTTATTCCTCAGTGTCTCCAGTCCTACGGGAATGTAACTGTATGTCAGTAAAGTAGCAGTAGTAGTAATAGTCTCCCTTTAAGGGAAATATACTGTATATTGATATATTGGGCATTTTAGATATTATCATTCTAACAATTAATTCCAGCTATGAGTGTCCTTAAAATATCCAGCATTTACTACCCCCATTGTTAATAGGGAAATCAGAAATTTTGATTTATATGTTATATATACCCACACAGGGTGGTCCAAAAGTAGGTGGACCGAAAATAATAATATTTACACACATTTAACTGGATCTGTGAAACTGGCTCAGTTGCCCCTAGCAACCAATCAGATTCCACCTTTCATTTTCCAAGGGATCTGTGAAGAATGAAAAGTGGAATCTGATTGGTTGCTAGGGGCAACTAAGCCAGTTTCACTTTACACCATGGTTGATAAATCTCCCCCTTCATAACCCTATTACACATACTGTCCACCTACTTTTGCACCACCCTGTGTGTGTGTGTGTGTGTGTATATATATATATATATATATATATATATATATATATAATCTAAACAAAATCTGTGTCCCCCTATTACTTGGAAGTCCTAGGGTAGATTGAGATTACTACCTGGTGTGGTAATATTATACTTAGATAATAACATTAGATTTGTAAATCATACATCTAGATTATTCATATCAGACGCATTAAAAATAAATATAAAGGGTTAATGTCTCGCTAATGTCAGACACCATGAAAATACAGAGAGCTCCTAAAAAAGTTAGGCCTTGTTTCTTTAAGAATCCTCTATGGCTCCTAATCTGCTTGGCAGGCGGCATTTCTCATAAGAAAGCTATTGAAAGACAACAGCGGGAGGGTTTTGTGCATAGTAGAGAAGCAAATGAAATAAAATCCATAAAGTCAGTAAGAAACAGCAGTGATCCTTCATTTGTCATTTTTCCATTTTGAGTCTTTGCCAAGATAACAAGCCAGGAGTATTGTATGGTAGTAAATGTGAAAGTAGATATATAGAGATGTATAAAGTATAACAAAAATACATTGAATATGCTACATGATATGGTGAAAATGCCACTCGGTGGCAATGTGATTGCTGTGGTCCTCTTAAAATGGACAATTATCATTGGGGCTTCTTTAAATTTCCACTTTAAAGTGCTTATCTGTTTAGGTAACATACATGTTGAATCATCTCCCCTCCTGGAGACTAACAATTAATTATTTTCCGTCTCCTTTCCCCATTTCTGAGCCTGCTGCTTTCTGCTAAAGACATAGAAAACTGTGTGTGAGCTGTTCGCTCTGATCTCCCTCCTCCCCCCTCCAGTCCGAGACAGCTCCCATAAACTAGTTCTCTGCACTCTGTAGTGCTGGGATGGTTAATCACAATGAGCTCACCAGCAACTTGACCCTCCTGGCAGTGGCTTAACTACCATAGAGGCTGGGTAGGCAGTTGCTATCGGGCCCGTGCAGGAGGGGGGGCCCGGGGGAGAAGGTAAGAGTGTGTGTCCTTCTGCTTAATCCCATATGTACTGCAGTGTGTAAGTGACCCAATGTTTACTTACATGCTACAACACAAAAAAAGAGTTAACAAGCAGAAGACAGAGATCTCTGCTTCACTGCACTGATAACCTCGGTTCTCCAGCTGCACCGTGGAGAGGTCAGGGGTGATCAGTAAATGAGCAGTAAAGCAGATATGTCATTGTCTGCTGAGCTTTGGGTCACTTACACACTGCAGTTCATAAGCAGAAGGTAGTCTGCTCCTGCACCTATATATTTAACCATAAGGGCTCCTAATGGGCCCTTATAGGTAAAAACAGTGGACTGTCATAGCAAGCAGCCATTGGCTCTCTGCTCTGTCAGTCACTCCTATGGCTGCAGCCAGGATTATGCCACGATAGATTTTATTTTTTGGCCACATCACAGAGCATACACTATATATATATATATATATATACACAGTGCTTTGTATTGTGCATAGGGGGCCCCTTAAAATTTTTTGCTATGGGGCCCCGTGAATCCTAGCTATACCCCTGCCTCTTGGTATCACAGAGTGCAGAGACAGACGGTCTGAAACCCTGTCTCAGAGCAGTCTAGGAAGGAAGGGGGGAGGAGGGAGATCAGAGTGGAGATGGAGTGAAGAGCTTACAGACAGTTCTTCAGCAGAAAGCAGCAGCTTAGAACTGGGGGAAGGAGACTGAAAATGACAGGTATCTAACAAATTGTTAGTCTCCAAGAGCGGGGATGATTCAACATGTATTTTAACTGGATAACCCCTTCAGATGTTCATTATATCACAGTACCCTTTTTTGTAGGACACAGCCAGATACATTCACCCAGGGAAAGGATCCAAAAAAAAAACTATACACCTGTCAATTATACTTTATGTGCCTAATGACATAATGGGAAAAAAGTCATACTCACATAGCCTGGTCCCCTGCAGCTTCCAGTGTGATGTAATCTAGTTCCTCGCTCTTCACCACTACTTCTGAGATGAGTCGTCTCAGCATGTCATTATTTAAAGGGGTACTCCCACCAAAATTGGTATTCCCCCCTAAAATGCATTAATAAGTTGGCCACCCATAGCTTTCCATCTTTCCAATATCAATTTATTATGGATTCTGTATCCCTGTGATCCCTGCTCCTGGCCCCCACCCTCCGTGTCGGGATCACGTGTCCTCCGTCTCTTCAATGGTCTGGGTTAGCGCTTCTAACCCCTCTCACTGAAGTGAGGGAGGACACTGACAGCTGCCGCTGATCACTGTCTCCCTCTCTTCTCTCTCACAGGCAGACTCCTCCCCCTGGAGCTCACCCCACTGTGTGCCCCCCTTGCCCTGGAGCTCACCCCACTGTGTGCCCCCCTTGCCCTGGAGCTCACCCTCACTGTGTATCCCTCCCCACACTCTGCACCCAGCGACCCGACTGTGTAAACCCCCCATCCCAGAGCTTACCACACTATGTGACCCCCCCTTGTCCTGAAGCTCACCCGACCTGCACCATGTATCCCCCCACTCTGAGCGTGTAAACTCCCCGCCCCCCCCCGCGCTTCTGTGAGTGCAGCCTACAACCCAACCCCCCCCCCCCCCTCTGCGCGCGATCTCCCGGTGGTCGCCTACGTCACATGATGGCCGCTCCTATGAGTGCAGGCCCCGATCCTGCCCCACCCCACGCGATATCCTGGTGGCCTCCCGCGGCACCTCCCCCCCCCGGTAGAGCCTGCAGCCCCCTCTCCCCTTGCAGCTCACCAGGTGTTAGGGATTTATTCTTATTTTTGCTAAAGGTCACTCCATCTTCAATGGGAAATCACCTTGTGCACTAATAAGATCATATCCTTGTCTCAAAAGAAGATATGATCAAGGAACCCTACATGTAGTGTGTTATATGTTATGGTAAAGCTCAATGGACCATCTTGTGTATAATTTCCCATACAGAATGTGGAAAAGGTGGCAAGAATGAGAGTAGCTCCCTGAAGAAGCCCTTGGATGATATTTCTCCTACAAAATCCACTATTAACAAAAATATTTCTTAATTCTTTTCTCTTTAGTTTGAAATGGAAGAAGATGAAATGCTGTCCACTGTTTTGCCCGATTCTAGAGAAGAAAATGACCTTCCCGAGGAATTTCCCAGGATCGAGGAGTTTGGCACCCTAAGTTCTATAGCCAGATTCCCATATAAAGATTCCCACCTACTCATCAATCTAGAGAAGCAAAAGTTAGAGATGGAAAGACAACGGTTAAGCATTGAAGCCGAGAGACTACAAGTAGAGAAGGAGAGGCTGCAAATCGAAAGAGAACGACTGCGGCACCTAGACATGGAGCACGAAAGACTGCAGCTTGAGAAAGAGCGTTTGCAAATTGAACGGGAGAAGCTCCGACTCCAAGTCATGCATGCGGAGAAGACCAACCTAGAGAGTGATTTTGCACCATCGGAAAAGACTGTTTTGCAGCCCTTGGACATAGAAGCTGAAAAATTAAAACTGGAAAGGGAACACCTTCAGCTAGAAAAGGAGCGGCTACAGCTCCTAAAGTTCGAGTCTGAGAAGCTTCACATAGAGAAGGAACGTCTGCAAGTTGAGAAGGAACGTCTACGAATTCAAAGGGAAGGGCACCTACAATAAAAGTGTCGCCACAATAGTACACTTACACATTAGTTTTACGGTGACTTTGGTCCGGCATTGTCTATTGTTGCTTTGTCTGTAGACTTTGATCTCTGTTCTGTCTACCAACAGGGCCTTATGCAGGTATGTTCCTCTGCCGTTTTCCGGCAGATAGGTCAGCGTGCAGCCAAATAGTGATCCTCTACGATTCGATGTGTCTGCATCAATGGAAGTATGTGAGATTTTGTGCACAAGTAAAAACCCACGCTAGTATTTTAGCGCTCGTAAAACTTTTTAGATCCGTAGATACTAGCTAGTTAGGAGGCGCCTAGTATTTGTTATGCTCAGTAGAGCCTTGCTTCTAATCTTATCCTTTTTTTCTATCTCAGTGTTATAGCTTTCCTGTCCATCATTACATGGATGAAATATGACTGGCTAAAGTCACAGGTACTCGCTAGAAGCCTTTCATGTCACTAATGAAAAAAGTATCAACCTGCGGTGTAGACGGGGCACTATACCGGGTCATCCAATGGCATCAATGGACAACATTGGGCAGTAGTTTTATATTGGTAGCACATACTTTTATGTCCACAAAGTGTTATTTGTTCTTTGGTGCTTTTTTTGGGCGGAAAAAAGTAACGAAAGTGGTTTCCACATTGCAATATTATGAAAGAAAAAAACGAAAGTTCTATGATATGATTCTATGTCCTTCATACTTACCGAGCGTTCAGGTTCATCTGAAATCAAATGCTTGGCAATTGTCTCCAGGTGGCTTGAACAGTTGGCTGCATCCAACTGCTTCTAGGAGTCAAATGGCCAATGTTTGTTGTTTGGAAGAAGTTTGGTCATCACTAGTCCCTTATAATGTTTTTTCCCGATACTGTGATGTGTTGCAGAAATTACCTGCACAGATCAAATCTGCAGCATTTCGATCCACGTGTGAATTTAGCTGATAATCTACTTTTGGCCAAAAATGTTGGACGTTGTTTGGTCTTCAAAGAACTAGTAATAACTAGCTACTTGGAGAGTAGATAAAGTAGTATTTTTAATATATATATCTTTGTGTAGCAATATGTTCTCTGTGCAGAAGACTGCAGCTGAGGATTCACTTTAGATAGCACTGTGAATCACTATCTTTAACTCCAAGTTTACACTTTTCTCATCAGGTTACTATTGTTCTATATTATAATGAATAGGGCATCCCTTCCCTAACAATTCCCTAACAGATGTATGTTAAGGGGCTTTCCCAAGCAAAAAATACCTAAAGCATTAGTTCCTTTAATAGTATACTCTGACCAGACCATAAGAACAACTGTGTATCCATGTTTTCCAGGTCTCTCCAGGGTGGCATCTAACTTCTGCAGCCAGGGGAAGTCAAATGCCAAGGGTTCAGAGAACATTGCCGATCCTGAACAGTTCGGTCACTCTGCTCAACACTAAGGGCCCTATTACACGTCCCGATGACTTTCTGTAAGCGAACGCTGATCTTCTACATCAATGCTGGTTTACTGAGCCCATATACTGTCGGCAGCAAGGGCTGCACAGACATCGTTAGTGATGTCAGTGCAGTCCTTTTAAAAAAATAAAATCCTACATACCTCTCCACGCTCCATGATGTCCTGCAAGCTTCGGCCAGGTCCTGGTACTGTCCTGGTGATTGGCTGAACAGCCTGTCGCTTTAAACAGTGCCAGGACAACACCATATCACCATATGTAGCTTCTGATTTAAAACTATTTTTACATATTTATTTCAGCCTCATAGTATTTGTACATGGTACACTGGTAGTTTCACAGTTGGGGGCTACGTTCACACTATGTAAGTTTCCGGCCGTAGCGCGTTCCGTGAATAAGCGGCCGGAAACTTACGTAGTTTGCGTACAATGGAAAGTATACGATCTACGGCTGCACAGTTCACACTACGTAAGAACCTACGCCAGGATCGTATGCGGCGCCGTAAAAAATGAACCAGACCATTGTTTCCGGACGGAAATGCCGTAACTTACGCCCGTAGCGTAACATACGGTCCCGTACGTAGTAGTGATTTCTTCATTTTGCCAGCTTTTTGTTCCGATCCAAAAGGTTCTGTGGGGTGTCCGGGGCTAGGCGAAGATTTCCAAGTAAAAGACCGCTGTTAGATCGCTACGAAGAGCGCTCGGGAAGCGTAAGTACGCTACGGGCGTAAGTTTGCGGTCCGTACGTATCCGGCCGCAACTTGCGTAAAGTCCCGGCCGGAGTTTCATACGTATATGTCCGGCCGCGAAAAATATGCGGCCGGACATATACGTAGTGTGAACCTAGCCTGAGGCTGGGTTCACACTACGTATATTTCAGTCAGTATTGTGGTCCTCATATTGCAACCAAAACCAGGAGTGGATTGAAAACACAGAAACAGCTCTGTTCACACAATGTTGAAATTGAGTGGATGGCCGCCATTTAATGGCAAATATTTGCTGTTATTTTAAAACAACGGCTGTTATATTGAAATAATGGCCGTTATTTACTGTTATATGGCGGCCATCCACTCAATTTCAACATTGTGTGAACAGAGCCTTTCTGTGTTTTTAATCCACTCCTGGTTTTGGTTGCAATATGAGGACCACAATACTGACTGAAATATACGTAGTTTGAACCCAGCCTAAGGGTGGTATTACACGGGCCGAGCAGGGCCCGATAATACCTGTAAACGAGCAGCGATCCGCTAGATCGTTGCTCGCTTACTGGGCCTATTACACGGCTCGATAATCGTTTGACAAGAGCTGCAAGGTCATTGTTACCGATGTCCTTGCAGCCCTTGCTAAACTGGCATACATTACCCATCCACGTTCCAGGGCTGCTCCTGCCGTCTGCTTCTCCCGGGGTCCCGTGCGCGCTCTAGCTTCACAGCGGACTGTCAGCTGGTAGGCCGCTCAGCCAATCACAGGCCGGGACCGCTGCGGCCTGTGATTGGCTGAGTGGCCTATCAGCTGACAGGCCTCTGTGAAGCTAGAGCGCGCGGGACCCCGGGAGAAGCGGACGGCTGGAACGTGGATGGGTAATGTATATCGTTAGTCGCCGGCCAAGCACCGCTATTACACGCAGCGGTGCGCGGTCGGCGCCGGACGAAAATAGGGTCTAACCTATATCAACTATCAGCCGATGATCGTTGTCATCGGCTGATCGTTGCATTTATTACACGGAGCGATAATCGGCCGAATCGGGCCAATTCGGCCGATTATCGTTCCGTGTAATAGTACCCTAAGACTATGTTAACACTTTATAAGAACAATGGCCATTGTTCTTACATAGTGTGAACATAGCCTAAGGCTGTATTAGTAACAACAGTATTTTGGTCAGCATTTTTAGTGGGTCAAAAACACAGGAAAAGGTGTCTATTATAGCTTTTCTTTGTGTCTGTTCCGCTCCTGGTTTTAGCTAAAAATATTGAGCTAAAAAGTACAAGCCTAATAATCAGAATAAAAGAAAGACAAAAACAGCAGCACTTTCTTGGTGTCATGTTACAAATAACCTGCGTATCCTTTGCAAAGTGGATTTGACAGATTAAAAATCACACATGGCAGAAATGCTGCGGATTTGTGCAGATAAAATCTGCCATGGAATACAGTAGAAGGGACATGAATGAGACCTGAGCGTGCTGTGAAAAGAAAATTGGTGCTATTTTCATATTGGAGTTGACCTGTGGTGCGGATTTTAAATGGACAGCAATGCAATCTATAATAGGGATTCATTACAAGTTGATTGGGGGAAGTCTAAATCTGCAACCAGTGGAGACAGACTTGAAATACAGTGGCCCAGATGTCATTCTTAGTCAGTGTAAACTTAGACTAGACAGTTTACCACTTAGGGTCCTATTAGACAGCCCCATCATACACTAAACGAGTGCCGGTCTGCTAGATCGGTGCTCGTTTACTGAGCAATTACAAGGGCTGATTATCAGGTAGCAAAAGTTTTTTTAGGCAGCACGTCTGTGTCAGGGGTGGTGCTCGTAGTAGGAAAAAATTTCCATAGCATTATAAAAGTCCATTCTTGGCACTCACCATTTTCATGCTTCCAAAAAATTTTTTTGATTGTAGAAAATTCATCAGAAGATACAACGGCAACAGGACGTTTCGGCGTCAAGCCTTGAGGAAGGCTTGACGCCGAAACGTCCTGTTGCCGTTGTATCTTCTGATGAATTTTCTACAATAAAACTTTTTTTTGGAAGCATGAAAATGGTGAGTGCCGAGAATGGACTTTTATCGGACAGCAAGGGCTGCACGGAAATCATTAGCCTTTAGTGTAAAAAAAAAGTATTACCTCACCACGTTCCCTGGTGTCCTGCAGCTCTGCCTTTTTTTCTCGATCTCTACACTGACAGGCTGCCGGCCAGTCAGTGCAAAGGCCGAAACAGAAGGCAGAGCTGCAGACAGCGGGGAAGGCCGAGGACACCAGGGAACGTGGTAAGGTAAGTTCACACTTTATTATTTTATACTACCATCATCAGCCGTGCATCACTATTCTATTAAGCTATGTGCGCTGACACCCGATGATTTTAGGTCTGGACTTATAGAAACGATCAGCCGATGATCGTTTTATCGGCTGATCATTCTCTTTATTACACGGAGTGATAATCGACCAAAGTGGCCTAATTAGGCCGATTATCGTTCCGTAAGAGGGCCCTTAGTCTTAGTTTAGAATTTGGCAAATATTGGCTCACCTTAAGCCACACCCCATTGAGGCTGAAGCTTCTGCCCTTTTGTTGGACCTGGCAGAAGAGTGTTAAAAAAGTGCCAAAAACTCATAGTAAATGTGGTGGATACGTGTAGTAGTAAATCTGGGCCACTGACTTTTTTTTTTTTTTTTTTTTATTTTTAATCCGCAAAAGAGTCAACACAATTTACTATGGACATATTGCTACAGATTAGATTAGAATTTTCTGCTAAAGAGAATCAACAGTGAATATGCATTGTTTGCACATACTCTTAAAGTTAGTCTTTCCTTTGGCTGTATCAGGATGTCTCCAACTAATTCCTAGTCCAGACGCTACTCAAAGAGCAGGAAAATAATTCATAATAGCCAGAGGGTCCAGACATGACTGTTAAAGGGTTTTTCAAGATTTAAAATTGAATGGGTATGGCCTTAATGGGGTAATTTTGGAAATTTCAAGTCTTCCAGTACTTATCAGCTGCTGTATGTATCTACAGGAAGTGGTGTATTCTTTCTAATCTGACACAGTGCTCTCTGCTGCCATCTCTGTCCATGTCAGGAACTGTCCAGAGCAGTAGCAAATCCCTTTATAAAACTCTACCTGCTCTGGACAGTTCATGACATGGACAGAGGTGGCAGCAGAGAGCACTGTGTTAGACTGTAAAGAATACACCACTTCCTACACGACATACGGCAGCTGCTAAGTACTGGAAGACTTGTTTTTTTTTTTTTTTGTTACTATGAAAAGGCTTGTCCCAATGGATGTTCTGACTTAGGCTCGAAATATAAGCTCCACTGCCTAAACTTCTGTTTCCTCGGTACATGTGATGCAATATCTTATATTGGATGGGATTAGAAGCAGTTGAAAGCACTTACTGTCTTTAATAATCTAGTAATAATATACTGTAAAATGTGCTGGATCCTTTACCATACCAGTCAATAACTTCTTGTTGTGACACACTTTGTGCCCATTACAATCATTAAAGGGGTTCTCCAGTTTTAACATTTCATGACATGGGATTTTGACACATGAGAAATTCCCATCGGTCTGGCAGGGATTTGGGGCGCTCATAATGGATAAAGTGAAAATCAGAAAAAAAAATTGGGAAAAAAAATGGATGTAAGATACCAAAGCTATTAATTCATTCACTCCGGTCCCTCAAGTGCAGGTTTCCAAGGTGCTGGATAAACTATAGCAGGGATGGGGAACCTCCGGCCCTCCAGCTGTTGCAAAACTACAGTTCCCATCATGCCTGGACAGCCGAAGCTAAAGCTTTGGCTGTCCAGGCATGATGGAAGTTGTAGTTTTGCAACAGCTGGAGGGCCGAAGGTTCCCCATCCCTGAGCTATAGGTGGGGAGATATATCAAACATGGTGTGAAACTGTCTCAGTTGCCCCTAGCAACCAATCAGATTCCACCTTTCATTCCTCACAGAGTCTTTGGAAAATGAAAGGTGGAATCTGATTGGTTGCTAGGGGCAACTGAGGCAGTTTCACTTTACACCATGTTTGATAAATGTCGCCTTTAAGTTCCTAACATAACAGGCAAGACAACTACTGCTCCATGTTACTGGTCTGTACAGTAGAAGTTGGGTAAACCTTCATCTTTGACATTAACCCTGTACAGTTTATTGGCTGAAGTTTCACGAATGTTACGTAAATTAGGAACCATGCTGCAATTTATTCTTCCCCTGGAGGTAGTTGCTATACAGGTAGTCGCCCTTTTACACGATCTGACCTGTGGTCGTAAAGGAGCAGCAATCAGTGAGATCGTCTCTCGTTTGCAAAGCCTTTGATTCTGTAGCCCAATGCAGGAGGGCCAGACATGTGATCGCTGGATTGATCATGTGACTCGGCACAATCGTTGTCCAATTTCTATTCAAATGGAAAGATGTACGGCTGAATAACCGTGATTTGATTGGCGACCAACAGCTGATCGTTGGCACTTTTACATGGGTCGATTATCAGCAGTTTAGTATGTTTTTCTGGCAACTTTCATTGTTTAGCCTCAGTTGTACTTTTCCTCCTAGTACAACTTTTCCTAGTCTAGGGAAAGTACAGGGATATTACAGGGGCAGCTTGCTTACTTTTCGGATCAGTTTAGGGAAAGCTAGAAGGAATGATAGGGAATGTTATTAAGGTCTGTGTCACTGTCACCGTGTTACTTTACCATCTTCTACTCCCTTTGCTTTACCATCTTCTACTCCCTTTCTGGTCGTCTATTCATCCTTACAAATCATTGTTTAGACTATCATGTCCAATTCCAGTGATTTAATGATGAGTTGCCATTTCATTTTTGATACTTCTAACATTGATATGTTCTGTATGTTTTTTTTTTCAACTGCTTTCTATTCATCCTATTCTGCCCTACTATAAGTCCTGGGGGTATCTGTGTATTATTAGGACCCAGGATCGGCAACTGGTATAGGTAATACTAAGTTCAGTACTAAGATTTCTATAACACTGCATAACACTGGTAACACCAAGAGCTATCCTCTCACTTTCAGGTGGGGAACACAAAGTGTGCCATCTATAATTTCAGCCAATAGCTGCAAAGCAGGAAGTGATGTCAGAGAAGGAGGTTGTTGTAGCAGGTTATCCCATACAGTCCAGGACTAATACTTGTCACACAGCACCATAAACTTCCATCCTGAGTAATTCTTTAGTGGAGGTACCCTCCCCCTTAGACCCCATGACCATCATTTCCGCCATATTGGAAAGATTGAAACCGGAGATCCCCTTTATAAGTCCTTTGTGTCGAGACACGTTCTAGTATTATGGTTTCTTATAGAAATGTTAACTTTACAGGTTCCTGTATATAGAATATTTGGTGTGCGACTTCACCAAGCAGATAGCCTGAGTTTTTAATTTAATTTAAGTTTATATTAGAGTATTTTTGTTATTAACATAAGACTAAGCGGAAAGCTAGATAGATTAGCTTTGGCATTAGTGACTAACTTACCTGGCTAAAACCATATTAAACCGTGTGCTTTGTATGTTGCTCAATAGATCAGCATTTTAGCCAAAAAACATAAAGTCATGTTAGGTGTTTTGCATTCAGTAATACGGTAATAAGCTGTTTAGGGTGCGGTATTCCATGTGGTCAATGAAATATATATATACAGTATATATACGTCAATGAGAAACACTGAACCTTGCAGATTGTGATTTTGTAGGTATTCTACCTTTCCAAGCTGTGAATGTATCCTTCTCTGTAGAATCACTTGCAGACGAGCAAATACAAGCTTCCTAACATGGAATGTCCTGTATCCATGTGCAACTTTCCTGTCTAGAAATAATGGATAAAATCACACATGCCTGAACAGTACTGTCTGTGAATTTCAATGAAGACCAATAAAAGTATCATCCTCTGAAGTGTCCATTATGCCTATCTATGATTCCTTACAGAATTCATGAGGGTTTGTGTTAAAGGTGGCGTTTTTAAAGGGGAACTCCAGGTAGAGGTTAAAAAAAATTAAACTTCTGCAGAAGCATATAGCATTACTCACCTATCTATCCCAGTTTTGAAACTACCGAAAATCCATTTGTTTGGGGGGGGGGGGGGGGGGGGGGGGGGAGTTTGTTCTGTATTGTATTTCTGTACTTCCTGGTTGAGCAGTTCCCAGAATGCTTTACTGGTTCTAGAATGCAATGCTTTCCCTCAGCTTTTCATCACAGTCCACAGTCCTTGCTGCAGCTGCTTCTGGTCGGTCAGAGATGGTTAATCACTCAGGGGATTAGGGGATCCAGCCAAGCCTCCTGGGAGATCATGCCCTGCCCCCTGTCTGCATCATCAGCCTGTGCTCAGCAAACACACACAATGTGAGACAGAGTCATGGAAGATTTGTCTCCTAAGGTGGGAAAGCAGTGGGAGCAGGAGACAATGTGGATTTGCACAGGGGCCATTTTTCTTCACTTCACTGGATTTCTTTTAGCTACCAGTGTGGCGGAACCGCACAGATATGGTAATACATTATATAGACACATCTATAAAACGTTTAATTTACTTTTAATAGAAAACAAATTTTCCTTATGTGGAGTTTCCCTTTAAGGGTATAAATAGCCATCTCAGAATACAACATTGATGACCTTTCCTTAAAACCCTTTAATCAGAAATAAGCAGAAGAACAAGAAGATGCCAATGTGTCAGCTGACTGGATGTTTTGTACAGCCATTTAAAGGGATTATCCAGGATTAGAAAAAAGCACAGCTACTTTTATGCAAGAAAAATAAATAAATAAAAAACAGCACCACCACTGTCCTAAGTTTGTGTGTGGTATTACAATTCAGTTCTATTCACTTTAATATAACTGAGCTGCAAAACCCATACTCAAACTGAGGACAAGAAAGGTGGGCAAAAAGGCCATGTTTTTTTTAACCTGGGTAACCCCTTTAAATTAATTGTTATCAGTGACATGCAGCTGACAGTGATGAATTTAAAGTGATATTGTCATCCCCTTTCCATATAAGGAGTATACGCACCCCTCTAAAGATTATTTTCTGGACATTTCATATCTTACCCTATATTGGATTTATTGGTGGTCTGTCCCCTCAAAAATGCATGGTATTGTTGGTGGACAGTGCTGTAGGGGTGGGGCTGTGGGGCCCTATATCTCCTCCAACATTGGCACTGTAGGCCCCACCCCCTGTGATGTCATAGACACATATACCCCGCCCCTTGCAGCCATTGAAATGTTCTGACCAAGAGGCCTAGGCCCAGCCCCCTTCCGGCTGCCCCATTCCAATGGCCGTGGAGGGGGCAGGGCCTAGAGGCTGATGACGTCCCAGGGGAAGGGTCTGCGGTGCCATTAACTGTCCACCAACAATAACATGCATTTTTTGAGGGGAGAGACCACCAAGAACTCCTTTATACGGTAAGATATGAAATGTCCAGAATATAAGCTTAAGAATGGTGCTGAGAACAACTTATATGGAAAGGGGGCGACAATATCACTTTAAATGGACTCTGTCAGCTGCAATTAATGTTCCAAACTGCTGTCACTGTTGGATACCTGTTAGGTCAAGGAGACACGTGGTACTTTTTATATATCTGTCTGTGGTTCATGTATAAAAATGCTTCTTCTCCAGTTCAAAGAGTCGTGCCCAAGCTCCCCATCTGCTGATAGCTGTTATGTCTCCTTACTCTCCCTTCCATTTTTGACCCTGCTTGGAGCTCCAGCTGACTGTCACAGACGGATATATAAAAGGTACCATGTGTCTCCTTGTCTTAACAGCTTCTAACACTGTCAGTAGTTTACAACCTAAATTGTAGCTGACAGATTCATTTTAAAGGGAACCTGTCAGCTGGGATGACGGCGCCGAGGCCGCCCGACCCCCCGGTGGAGCCCCAGATACTTACCCTTTCCTGCAAGTCCCGCTCCTGGACCCGCTCCCGGGACAGTGATCTCATTCCGGTGCGGTTATCTCCATCCGGGGACCGGGTCCAGGAGCGGGACTTGCAGGAAAGGAATGGAAATCCGGGGCTCCACCGGGGGGGGGGGGGGGGGGGGGGGGGGCTCGGGCCATCCTCCTGGTTGACAGGTTCCCTTTAAAGAACCGCAAAACTGATCCAGTGATCTGCAGCTTGTCAGTCCGTTAGAAGGGTAAGCAGTCAATGTTTGATCGACTCAGGAAGAAAGGGACTGGGGTGCCCTTATGAGCGGACATTGCTGTCCTATCCTTTCATTCAGGCCAATTAAGCTAATCAGTGGCTCAAGTGGGACACCACCAAACCTGTGACATCACATCCCTCAACCCAGAAGCAACTGCACAGCAGGGACTGGCGGGGCATAATACAGGCGGTGCACGACTTAGGAAGGTAAGTGTATGTTGCTTTATTATTTACCCCTCCCCGAATATATATATATATATATATATATATATATATATATATATATATACAGTGGTGCCTTGGATTACGAGCATAATTCGTTCCGGGACTTGGTTTGTCCACTCTTAAACCAAAGCAAATTTTCCCATAAGAATTCATAGAAATGCAGACAATTGGTTCCACACCCCAAAATAATGATTTATTATTCTGAATAACATGTAAAACTAATGAAACAAACATTCAGAAACAGCAGAATATGTGATATTATAAGTTACTGTACAGGAATGGAGAGGATGGGAAACACAAGGGCTGACAGAGACTGCAGGGAGCATGAAGGAATGAGCAGGACAGATGTGGGCACAGTATAGCAGCGCTCTCTGTCCGGGAAGAGAGGGGTTACAGCTATGCAGAGATTACCCCCACAGTCCTGTCCCCTGATGTAAGCCCCAGCCTCAAGTGGATCTGCTATGATTTGGAAGGTGAGGAAGACTTCTTGGGTCAGAGTACAGTGCTGTAGACCCCGCTATGCAGGCCATGCCCCTCCTCCACTCGCCCTCCCAACCAGTACAGGGAGCTCTTAAACCAAAGCAATGCTCTTAAACCAAGTCACAATTTTGAAAAACTGTGAGCTCTTAAACCAAAACGCTCTTAAACCAAGTTACTCTTAAACCAAGGTACCACTGTATATATATATATATATATATATATATATATATATAGTGTCTTGCCAAGAGAACCCCCTCAATATGTTCAATTTCAAGTAAGTCTGATTTTACTGAAGCAGTTTCTAAAAGAATAAGTGTCAGAGCTCAACTTTCATTTTACCAGAGCAGTTTAAGAAATTAAAGTGACTCTGTCCCCCCCTTTTTGCACTCTGACTTCTCTACACAGGTGTAATGGGTAAATTTAGCAGTTTTCATACCTTATTTTATATCATACATCATGGTGCTTGTTCCAGTAAGAAGTGATCTTTTATCATCTGCGGATTGTGCTACCGACGCGGGGCTTCACAGCTGCAGCGGCACATCGTCACAATAGGCCCACCCACGCTGACATCATCACCACATAGACCCGTCCCCTCGACAACCATTTGTATGGGCCGACTGAGAGGGGGTGGGGCCTAGACCTTTAGGCCGGTTTCTGCTTCCATCAAAGAATTCTTTGAGCGGAGAGTGGCGGGAGCGGAGGCGTGCAAGCCCTCCCATAGAGAAGCAGTGTCAAACTGAGGCAGACGGGATTCCGCGGCGGAGAGTTCTGCCATGGAATTCCGACACATTTACTTTGTGTGAACATACCTTAAGAATTATTGGCGCCGCCTCATAGAAGGGCGAGGGTTTCCTCCCACTGGGGACGGGATGGTCTGCCTCCAATGCGGGATGGTCTCCTCCAAAGGCCGGTTCCCAGGAATAGAACGATACTGTACACGGGAAACGGGCCGCGCTGGGGCCGTTCTATTCATATGTAACACTTAAAGCGAATGTACTGATGGTACATTCGCTTTATAGAGAGGTAATTGCTTCTAACCTCTACAAGGCAGCTGTTCATATTATGGATGAGCCACGGTTACCCCACGCAGTAAGCCGTACTTCATCTGTACATCTGCAATATGCCGAAAATCATGTAAATTTGCAGTCGACCAGTTTGCCAAGGATTGATACCAAGTAGAGATGAAGTGCCGGATTACCGTATACTTCTCATGGTGAAATAACACTAGAAGAAATCTATTGGTTTCTGCCAAGCAATGTTATGGCTGTATTCGCATACAACTCATTACTCTGTTTACCGAGCAGCAGCGTCTCGTCTCGTGTTATTTACTTTACTAAACCGAAGATTTGAATAATTTTCTCTTTTGACATGGAGACTGTATGAGGAGCTGTCAGCAAGCCTGCGCTCAGCCTGGTGTGTTCTAATTTGTGTGCCTTGGGTAATTGATTGATACAATTTACTAAATGGTTTAATAGAATTTTTAAGCCAAGAGATTCAAACAGCTGCGTTTAACCTATTTAAAAAAAAGTAAATTAATAAAATAAATACAAACCCTATTTTGGAAAGAAAAACAAATATTTTTATATAATATATTTTTAATAGTTCAATTTAAAAATCTCGTCTTCCAGTATTATCAGCTGCTGTATGTCCTGCAGGAAGTGGTGTATTCTTTCCAGTCTGACACAGTGCTCTCTGCTGCCACCTCTGTCCATGTCAGGAACTGTCCAGAGCAGTAGCAAATCCCCATAGAAAACCTCTCCTGCTCTGGACAGTTCCTGACATGGACAGAGGTGGCAGTAGAGAGCACTGTGTCAGACTGGAAAGAATACATCACTTCCTGCAGGACATACAGTAGTTGTCCCCCCCCCCCCCTTTAATAGAAGTCAATTACAGATCTGTTTAATATTTTGACACCAGTTGATTCAAATGAGGAGTCTGGTGATATTTAAAATTTTCCAGCAGGGGCAGGGGCAGGAAGAAACATAATAAGCTTAATTTACCTCTCTCCGTGCCTCCGAAGTGCTTACCACTCCCAGCTCCACCAACGCAACTCCTTTTGCCTCTGCCTCCTGGCAAATTTTAAGAATCACCCGACTTCTCCTTTGGAAAAAGAGATTGGCCCCGTTCACACTGAGCAAGAATGTCGGAATCCCGCCTTGCTCAGTGTCTCACTGTGAGTGAAGGAGAAGGTGCACGGTGGCTTGATGGCCTGATGGCTGGCCAAGTAGATCAAGAAAAACCAATGCGAAGTGAAGAGGGGACAAGTACAGGTAAATCTAGAACAGGGCTGGGGCCATGGACAGACACATGTAGTCAGAGTTGAGCAAACTGATCAGATCAGGCAGCTCCATCACCCAGGACAGGGTTTGGGGACCTTGTTATTTAGAACAGAACAATAGCAGCAGTGACATTGCTGACGCATGGACAGACTAAAGGGGTTATCCAGCATTAGAAAACCATGGCCACTTTCTTCCAGAGACAGCACCGCTCTTGTCTCCAGTCTGGGTGGGATTTTGCAACTCAGTTTCATTGCGGTCTTTGCGATATTCTATACAGGTTGATGTAGACTACATTAGGGTCATCTATCCATGGGGGGACCTTCTGAGCTAGAATGGGGATTAGAGTAAGGGGAAAATTTGAGTTTATGTAGTGTCAGTGTGACCTGCCTCTCATGAGGGTATGCAGGGCCGTCTTAACAAAACTATGGGCCCCTGGGCACAGCTGTGGACTGGGCCCCCCCCACCCAAGATCAAGTCCCCACATCCCCCTCCCCCCTAACCTTGTGCTGTGCAGACCCATGTGGGGAAAAAGAAATAGAATGCCCTCCTGCATCCCCCATATAGAATAGCCCTCTCTGAATCCCCACATATAGAATAGCCCCCTCTGCATCCCCCACATAGAATAGCCCCCCCTGCGTACCCTCATATAGATTAGCCCCCCCGCATCCCCCCATATAGAATAGCCTCCCCTGCATCCCCCCATATAGAATAGCCCCCCCTGTGCATCCCCCCCATATACAATAGCCCCCCCTGTGCATCCCCCATATAGAATAGCCCCCCTGCGTACCCTCATATAGAATAGCCCCCCCCCTGCATCCCCCCATATAGAATAGCCCCCTCTGCATACCCCCTTATAGAATAGCCCCCATGCATCAACCCATATAGAATAGCCCCCTGCATCCCCCCATATAGAATAGCACCCCCTGTACATCCCCCCATATAGAATAGCCCCCCTGTGCATCCCCCCATATAGAATAGCCCCCCTGTGCATCCCCCCATATAGAATAGCCCCCTGCATCCCCCCATATAGAATAGCCCCCCCCCCTGTGCATCTCCCCATATAGAATAGCCCCCTTGTACATCCCCCCATATAGAATAGCACCCCCTGTGCATCCCCCCATATAGAATAGCCCCCCTGTGCATCCCCCCATACAGAATAGCCACCTGCATCCTCCCATATAGAATAGCCCCCCCCCGTGCATCTCCCCATATAGAATAGCCCCCTTGTACATCCCCCATATAGAATAGCCCCCCTGTGCATCCCCCCATATAGAATAGCCCCCCCGTGCATCCCCCCATATAGAATAGCCCCCCCTGTGCATCCCCCCATATAGAATAGCCCCCTGTACATCCCCCCATATAGAATAGCTCCCCTGTACATCCTCCCCTTATAGAATAGCCCCCCTGTGCATCCCACTATGTAGAAAAGCCCCCCTCTGAGCATCCCCCTTATAGAATAGCCCCCCTGTGCATCACCCTATGTAGAATAGCCCCCCTGTGCATCCCCCCCTTATAGACTAGCCCCCCCCTGTGCATCCTCCCATAAAGAATAGCCCCCCTCCGTGCATTCTCCCATATAAAATAGCCCCTCCCTGTGCATCTCAACCCCCCCCCCCCCCCCCCCGTGTGGACACATGTGTAAGGGGTTTTAAAAGAAAATTAAAAAAACACAACTCACCTCTCCTCGGCCGGATCTTCAGTCTGCAGCAGCTTCTCCCTGCTGCTGCAGCACGGCGGCTCCTCTCTCCACTCTCAGGTCCTCAGCGGCGCGTCAGGGAAGTGACGTCACCGCTGGGGACCTGATGTAGGTGCCTGCAGACATGCCTGTGTTCGGCACGTCTGCGGCTCCTGTGGGATCACTGAGGCCCAGAAGAGACTGAGGGAATAGCGCGTCGGCCGGCCGCGCTATACTCTCAGTCTCAACTACTGCAGAGGGTCGGCCACAGGTCGCGGCCCACTTAATGGTGAGGAAGACCGGCCCGGGGGACACACGTCCCCCGGCCCAGCCCGCCTCTGATCTTTCCCTTTCTGCAGGGTAGGCGACAGCCACTGGGGCCCCCCATGAGTCATAGGCCCCCGGGCAGCCGCCTACCCTGCCCAATGGGAAAGACGGCCCTGAGGGTATGGCCTCGTAATATTCGACTTTCCTGCCTGCTGCGACTACATCGGATCAGTGAGTGATTGTTGTGTAGAGTGGCAGCATGTAAGTATGTGTGTTTATAAGAGGTGAGTGTGGCACATGTCCTGTATGAGAGTGATACTGCGTGTGGTGCGTGGGCAACATTTGCCCAGTGTGTGAGTGGAATACCCCAAAAACACATTAGCTGATCAGTGGGCTCTCACCTCTGGGACCGCACTCTGGAATGTTCCAAGTCTCCTATAGAATGTATGAAGCAGAGGTCAAGCATGCATACAGGTACTCCATTCACTTAGAGCAGTGCTTCCCAACCTTTTCCACCTCGGGGCACCCCTTGAAAAAAAAAATTTCCTCGGGGCGCCCCTACTAAATAATGTTCTACAAAATAAGAAAACCGTCATACAGGGACCCACAGGTGACGTCTTCTTTGATCTGAGGCATCACTTTCCCTTTTCCTCTCCATCCGCCATGATGATTCCTTCCAGCTACTTTTCATCTCTTCAGAACCTGCAAGACAAACAATTTAGGCTCCGCACATTTCTAGCAACTTCCTTTCCTTTCTCCCTCCTGTCGGCTCCCAAAGTAACTGCGCTGTTTGGTGTTATGTGCAGTAAAGCGAATAGGAATGTGGGATGCCCCCTGTATGTAGGATCCCCCGCTGTGCCCCCTGTATGTAGGATCCCCTGCTGTGATGAACTAATAATGCCCCCAGAGGTGCCCCCATGAACTAATTATGCCCCCAGAGGTGCCCCCATTAACTTATAATGCCCCCAGAGGTGCCCCCATGAACTAATAATGCCCCCAGAGGTGCCCCCATGAACTAATAATGCCCCCAGAGGTGCCCCCATGAACTAATAATGCCCCCAGAGGTGCCCCCATGAACTAATAATGCCCCCAGAGGTGCCCCCATGAACTAATAATGCCCCCAGAGGTGCCCCATGAACTAATACTGCCCCCAGAGGTGCCCCCATATACTAATGCCCCAGGGGTGGCCTCCATATACTAATATGTCCCCAGAGGTGCCCCCATGAGCTAATAATGCCCCCAGTGGTGCCCCCATATACTAATAATGCCCCCAGAGGTGCCCCATGAGCTAATAATGCCCCCAGTGGTGCCCCCATATACTAATAATGCCCCCAGAGGTGCCCCTTAAAAAAAACAAAAAACATCCTACTCACCTAATCCGCGCTGTGCAGGTAGCAGCTCTTCCTCCTCTTCGGGCTCCATCTTGCCAAGCCGCGGGGACGGGACTTCCGGGAGTCACATTATCACGCCTGCCGAAGAGGTCACGTCCCGGCCTCCCATAGGCTGCTGGCATGAAGTGCCGACGGCCTATGGGAGTGAATATAGGAGCAGGATACTGACACTTCATGCTCCTATATTCTGCTTACTTTAATGTTCCGCCCGCTCACAGTGCGGGCGGAACATGAAAGTGATCCGTGCATCTCGAGAAGCTGCGCGGCCGCAGCTTCTCGGGATGCTTAAAGAGACAGCACACATTTCCCACCGGGATCCTGCGGCACCCCTGGCGGGTTCTCCCATCACGCCAGTGTGCCGCAGAACCCCGGTTGGGAAACGCTGACTTAGAGGACAAATGACCACTGTTCTGATAATTGGTGGCGATCCCAACCATTGGATCCCTAGCGATCAGCTAAATTGTAACCGTAACTCCTTTAATTTTAAAACTAATGTATCACTAGGTACATCGCTTTGTTTTTTTTTACATGAATAGACCGTCACAGGGATGCTGGTGGCGTGGTTCTTGTTTTGAAACCCTCTCCCCTCTGTGATGCGGCTCTATTAGAATCAATGGAGCCACGTCACAGAAAGGAGGGGAGAGCGTCATACTGGGGGCCGCCGGACCTGCCCCCCCCCCCGTTCTTTATGCTGGGCCGGTGCTCGGGAATAGACCTGCGCCGTGCATGGAAAACGGGCAAAGGTTCAAATAAAGGACCACTGCATCTGCATCCCCACGCCGCCGCCGGTCTGTTCATGTAAAAGACCCAAATCGATGTACCTAGTGGTACATTTGCTTTAAATTAGAGCCCTACATTTCCCATTGTCTTAGATGACATAGAAATGACCTCTACAAGATCTGATTTGAAAGGTTGATGGATGAAACCTGATGAATGGGATCATTTGCTAAAGATAGTAACAGGATATATTTCACCGATACATATTGTAGTATTATCATAACGGTACATTTACTGCGTCCCCTCCCTCTCCACCGCAGGAGCTGAGAATTTATGTGGGTGAGCTCAACAGATTCCCGCTCTTGTGGATAATTCAATTCACTTAATTGGACTTGTCAATTTTACAAATTGCGGTTGTACGTCACAAGGAATGAGTGAGCGGCCGGAGCTGTGGGTATTTAACTGGTGTAATACCATTCATACCAAATCCATCCTGCCAGATCATACAAACATGGCTTCTGTCCTGCGTGTTCTGCTAAAGTTAGGTTAGGCTGACTAACTTCCTAAGAAATTGGTGAAAACTGGATGTGTGTGCATTGGGGAAAACCCTTACAATAGAGTGCAGAGGTGTTAGTTGAAGCTTATGAGACCCAAAGCAAAATCTGTGAAAGGAGCCCCCCCATTAGTGACGAGCTAATCTCTTTTTAAGCCAATCTCTATATTAAGAATTCACTATAAATTGAGTTGGTTAAAGCAAATGTACTAGACACCCAGATCAATGCTTACCTCTGGGTCAGTGTACAGGAGCAGGGACATCTGTCAAAGACAGGAGTCCCTGCTCCTGTACATACCATCCAACAAGGCATATGTACAATGCATGCTTCTCTGCTCAGTGAACTTTTGCTGACTAGTGTAGACAGTCCAGTCAATATATGAGTAGTGATTCACACACAGCATCACCACTTACCCATGGGAGCTACAGCAATGCTTTTGTAGAAGTCCCTGGTTCAGTACATACTCTGCAACAAGTCCTTTGCACAGTGTATGCCTCTCTGCTCAGTGAATTTTTGCTAAGCCAGGTGTAGACTGCCCAGCCCAGTGAATGTAGAGTGGAAGCAGCAATGCACACAGCATCACCAGTTACCTCTGAAAGGTGCAATATTCCTTTGATAGGAGTCCCTGCTCCTATGCCGATTTGCCGAAAAGCCAGCAATCAAAAATTATTATAATTTTTTTGAGTAAAATTCATAACAAATTTGATTTGTTCTGAATCGATCCACTCCTTTCTACACCCCACCTACCATGCGCCATTTATAACACTAGCTTGTCTCATGTGTCCCTTGGAGTCCTCCATAAACTAATTGAAATTGCAACTTCATGTCCCCCTAAACCTCCAATCTGCTGCAAAACTACAACTCCCATCATGCCCTGACATGGGGAGCAACAAACTGCAGAGGTTACTCCTCTGTTATATTGTAAACCTCTCTGAAGACAAGCACTGCTGTAATCCTCTTCTCTCTGCAGAGCAGCAGAGAATGTAATTATACACATGACCACTGGATGGCAGTATTACTACACTAGACTAAAGAAACGAAGGCCATCGAACTAGAATAGACTTTTTTTTAAAAGAAATAATCTAATAGTTTGATAACACTGAGCGGTCTTTGGAGGCAAAACCTCAACTTTTGCACCATTGTTCTCATAAATTGTTATTGCCGAAAGGAATTAGCAGCGTTGGCTCTCTATCAGAAGTAATAAACATTATTCTCTGCCCTTACATGTAAGATCCGATCATCTACAAACTTGTACTTGGTTAAAGAAAAGAAAAGCCAATGTTAATATTTGCAGAAATTTCTTATCTTTTTCCTATTTTTAAGAGCGGCCTTTTTATAGCTATACGTTCTAATGACCTTCAAATGTCCTTCACATAGATAGCAATGCATTAATGCCTACTACACGTCCAAGGATGGATCATACGAATATGTGGATTGTTATTATGTCGCAACGTGTAAACAAGCAGTTGTGTAATACATGTGGCCACAAAACACAATGTCAGAACTGTGGTCGGAAAAGGATCCTAACGGGGAGGGACTGGAGACGAGTTTCACGGCTTGTGGATCAAAATCGCTTCCAAACCCATCAGGAATTGCTGCGGTCAGTGAATAAAGGTCCTTTCCTTGTTAGCCAGTGAACATTGCGATGGGTTATCAAGGGTGACAATTTTTTATCCATTGAGCTTATTATTATACCTATTCTATATACTAGAATCCTCTAAGTCTAAGGGATGTGTAAGCCGTGTACCGGGGTTGGCTCCCCAGGATACAGAGAAGTCATGAATGAGGAAAGCGACTCCAAAACTTTACTGAAACATGCAAAGGTAATAACAACTTAAATACTCCAAAATTATATACAATCAGGCTTAAAGGAGAAGTCCAGCCGAATTTATTTTTTTATTAAAGTACTGTATTGCCCCCCAAACCACCAATATACACTTAGTATGGGAAATACTTGATGCTTATACGTGCTTTTTCCCTGCACTTACTACTGCATCAAGGCTTCACTTCCTGGATAACATGGTGATGTCACTTCCTGGATAACATGGTGATGTCACTTCCTGGATAACATGGTGATGTCACTTCCTGGATAACATGGTGATGTCACTTCCTGGATAACAAGGTGATGTCACTTCCTGGATAACATGGTGATGTCATGACCCGACTCCCAGAGCTGTGCGGGCTGAGGCTGCTGGAGAGGATGATGGCAGGGGGACACTGAGGGACACAGGGCACTGGAGGGACACTGAGCATCCCCCTGCCATCATCCTCTCCAGCAGTACTAAGTGTATAGTGGTCATTTGTATTGGGGGGTAATACAAATAAAATAATAAATATTTTCACCGGACTTCTCCTTTAAGCTGAGACCCCAGTGCTTCTCTTCTCAACTGGATTTAACACAGCTCCTACAGTATGCTGTGTTAGCGAATCTCTCCTCTCTCAAAGGGACTCAGTCACAGACTAGTATACCTGCTCTCTACAGCAGTTGGTAATCCCAGAAGAAAGACACTTCATGTATATGGCATCAGGTCTCTTAGTCTGCATCTACTGCAGTCAGCACTTTTATCAAAATGGCAGGTTTGTCTCCCTTGACAACAGCACAGCCTTTACAACACAGGCTGTGTACTGCAAAACAGCGACATCTTGTGGCCAAATGCAGAATGTCAGTTTAAAACCATATATCATATATATTATTATATACAGATACATCTGTTGTTTCACCATCTCACTGATGCAAAAAGAAATATGGTTTATTCTAAAGAGAAGAGGTAAAAGAGTGAGGGGCAGTGCCCTTTCATCAACCCTTTCATCACCAGGGAAAATGTAATGCTACAACTTTATTTTTTGCTTTAAAGTTTTTGCTCTCCTTTTTTTTTTGCAGAACACATAAGAAAGTTGTCATTTAGTGATGAGCGAACATGCTCGTCCGAGCTTGGTACTCGTTCGAGTATTAGGGTACTCGATGGTACTCGTTACTCGGACGAGCATCTCACGATACTCGAGAAAATCGCATCATCCTTTTCCTGTAAGTTTGGGCGCTATTTCTAAGCCAATAAACATGCAGGAGATTCCTTTGTACATCCTGCGATCACGTGGGACCCATACATGTCGATAGCAGCGATAGGTTGGCCAGATCAGATGACCCTGCCATATAAAACTCGGCTCCGGCAGTGCTCGCTTCAGACGCATGCTGTGAGAGATCAGGGACAGAGCTGCAGCTGGTCAGGGAGAGTGTCAGTGCAGGAATTAGCGTTCCAGTAGGCAGGGTATATACTAGCAATACAAACAAACAGCCCTTTTCAAGGCTTCAAAACGTTTTTTAATAGTATTACTACAGACTGCTGGCTGGGACTTGCAGTGCTGCTACCACGATTTCACCAGCACACTGTAGTGACCGGCTGCAGGCAGAAAGGGGACATTAAGTGTTGCATACACACCCCTAAGAAGTGCTCAGTGTACTCTTTTTTGATTTTGGGGCTGGTGGTGCTGCTGTACTACACTGTATTGCTGGGATTTGTAGTACACCTGCATAGAACTTCACTGCTCATTGTAAGGGGGTATCACAGAGTGTGTATAGGTGCAGCCACTACTGGATTGTATCCAACAGACCCCCAAAACTAGTGGGACCCCAAGTATTTTTCTTGATTTCTGTATTTCATACGCAAGGCCTATCTGAGTTCACAACTGCTTGCACAGAGTAAAGGGGGTGTCACAGAGTGTGTATAGGTGCAGCCACTACTGGATTGTATCCCACAGACTCACAGGGTCTCATGGTAGACCGATATTAAAACCGCAGCAGTGTGAACAGGTGATTACGTGGATAGCGGATAATGTCTCCAGTAACTTATCCACCACCCAGTTTTCCACGCAGTCCACCCACGCTACCCAAGGGAGTGGAACCCTTGTTCCAGCAGCTCAGCCTCCTTCCCCACAGCCTGGCCCCTCCAGGGAAAGAAGGGAATCAGATCCACCACCACCACCATGCTCCCAGGAACTGTTTTCTGGACCCTTCCCTGAGTATGAGCACATTTATTACAAATTTATTACAAAATCGTAACAAAGACTGCACAGTGTTTTGCTCATTCTGGAAAGATGAAGCTCAGTGATACACAACTCTGGAAATTGTCCAAAGGTTGCGGCAATATCTTTCTCCTTAAGAGTGGATTATTGGTTTTGTCTGAGATACATACTCCTATGGCTGTGAAGGGGCAGAACATGGCAGAAAATTGCCTTTCAAAAACAGGGGAAATAAAATAACGGAAGCTGACCTTGCCCATCTTTCCAAATGAAATATGAGAATGATCTTCAAAACATGTGTTTCTTTTATTACCAAATAGAGCTACAATTAACAATGCAAACCTTGCTGTCTAACTCTGTGTTTGTCTGTCTCTCACTCTTTTTTTTTGTACAATTTGGAAACCGAGTGGTAAACTTTGTCAGTATTCTGCTCTTAAGTGTGTATCTGTATACAGACCTGTGTCTGTCGGCTGGCATAAAATGATAACAAAACAAAAAAGGAAAAAGGAAAAAAAAAATCAGACCCTGCCTTAACTGGCATGCATGTTGACTACTGCTGGGCCTTAAATGGCATCTATGTTGACTACTGGTGTGCCTGCCCTTGCCTCCATGTTGACTACTGCTGGGCCTTAACTGGCATCCATGTTGTCTACTGCTGGGCCCTTACTGGCATCCATGTTGTCTACTGGTGTGCCTGCCCTTGCCTCCATGTTGACTACTGCTGGGCCTTCACTGGCATCGATGTTGACTACTGCTGTGTTTTTTTGTTGTTGTTGTTTTTTATTTGTATAGCGCACACAGATTCCGCAGCGCTTCACCTATCTGTATGTTTTTGGGTGTGGGAGATGTGGGAGGGTGTCCTTGGTTGTATTTGAACCCAGGACTCCAGCACTGCAAGGCTACAGTGCTAACCACTGAGCCACCATGCTGCCCTTTCCTCCATGTTGGATACTGCTGGGCCTTTACTGGCATCCATGTTGAATGCTGGTGTGCCTGCTCTTGCCTCCATGTTGGCTACTGCTGGGCATTAACTGGCATCCATGTTGACTACTGCTGACTACTGGTGTGCCTGCCCTTGCCTCCATGTTGGCTACTGCTGGGCCTTAACTGGCATCCATGTTGACTACTGCTGGGCCTTAACTGGCATCCATGTTGACTACTGCTGGGCCTTAACTGGCATCCATGTTGACTACTGCTGGGCCTTAACTGGCATCCATGTTGACTACTGCTGGGCCTTAACTGGCATCCATGTTGACTACTGGTGTGCCTGCCCTTGCCTCCATGTTGGCTACTGCTGATCCTGCCTAGCCTCCATGTTGACTACTGTTGCTCCTGCCTGGCCTCCATGTTGGTTACTGTTGCTCCTGCCTGGCCTCCATGTTGGTTACTGTTGCTCCTGCCTGGCCTCCATGTTGGTTACTGTTGCTCCCGCCTGGCCTCCATGTTGGTTACTGTTGCTCCTGCCTGGCCTCCATGTTGGTTACTGTTGCTCCTGCCTGGCCTCCATGTTGGTTACTGTTGCTCCCGCCTGGCCTCCATGTTGGTTACTGTTGCTCCCGCCTGGCCTCCATGTTGGTTACTGTTGCTCCCGCCTGGCCTCCATGTTGGCTGCTGCTGCTCCTGGGAGTTCTCTGTGTGTCTATAGTCACATTTGTGGACAGTAAAAAGGGACACGGTTATGTGCATGGAGCAAAACTCATCACATCTACGTTCATCAAGGTTTGGGGAATATTTTGTCAGTTTTAAAGTTTTCCATTATTTTAAATGTTTTCTCTAATTCTGTTACTTTTGATTTATTCACTTTTTTTTTTTTTTTTTGGTACATTTTAAGCTATTTATTTAGCAGTCTCTGGTCCAAGTGCTCTGATCAGGACCTGATCAGGTCAGGTCCTTGTACTATGTAAAAGGGTTCTTCTACATTCTACAATTGGTAGCTATAACATAGATAGAAAAGACACATGAAGAGAGATAGAAGAGAGATAGAAGAGAGATAGAAAAGACACATGCAGAGAGATAGAAGAGAGATAGAAAAGACACAAGAGAGATAGAAGAGAGATAGAAAAGACACATGAAGAGAGATAGAAGAGAGATAGAAGAGAGATAGAAAAGACACATGCAGAGAGATAGAAGAGAAATAGAAAAGACACATGAAGAGAGACAGAAGAGAGACAGAAGAGAGACAGGAGAGAGAGAGAGAGATAGATAGATAGATAGATAGATAGATAGATAGATAGATAGATAGATAGATAGATAGATAGGAGATAGATAGATAGATAGATAGATAGATAGATAGATAGGAGATAGATAGATAGATAGATAGATAGATAGATAGATAGGAGATAGATAGATAGATAGATAGATAGATAGATAGATAGATAGATAGGAGATAGATAGATAGATAGATAGATAGATAGATAGGAGATAGATAGATAGATAGATAGATAGATAGGAGATAGATAGATAGGAGATAGATAGATAGATAGGAGATAGATAGATAGATAGATAGATAGATAGGAGATAGATAGATAGATAGATAGATAGATAGATAGATAGATAGGAGATAGATAGATAGATAGATAGATAGATAGATAGATGATAGATAGGAGATAGATAGATAGATAGATAGATAGATAGATAGATAGATAGATAGATAGATAGATAGACGTGTGATAGATAAGACATAGCAGAGAGGAGTTGGTTAGCTGCGTCCTCTGTTGATGCTGATAACTTTTCATCCTTCTTTCCGCCTTGTTTCTTATTTATATTCCGCTTTGCTGCTCTATGCGGTAAGCTCAGCTATAATCCCCCTACAGACACTGGGAGAAGGTAAAGACATAGCGTCCATTCATTTTTACATTATCGATTTGTTATTTTGAGATCATTTCACATGATGGCAAATAACCGGACAGATGATAGTGATAAACCTCAATATTAGCTTCTTAAAATTAGGTCTTGGAAATATTTAATGAGTCCCATGAATCAAAAGGTATTGATCCGGCGAGCCTGTCATGGAGTTGGGGACTGGATGCTCTGCAGGCACAGTACACTTTGTACAGACTGTAAAGAAGACTCATAAAAAGAAGGACACCTTATAGGTGGGTATTCCCGAGTTGGTCTGCTGATGACTTTGGAAAGTAGAATAGTAATATTGTCTGTGCACCACACTTACTTGCCTCTGTGACTTCTCAGTTTTCTCACACCCCTCCTCCTGGCAACAAACAGGGTGGCAGCGTTGGTCGCTATCAGACAGCTGCTCCTGCTTTCCCCACCTTCATCTCCTTTGAAGTGCACTCCATTTACATCTATTTCCCCTCCGACCTCCAAATGGCCGTCATTTACCGACCACCCAGGCTTCACAACCACCATCTTTGATAAAATCACCATTTGGCTTTTGCCCTTTGTCTCTATGGACATCCCCACCATCATTATGGGAAACTATAACACAGGGCCGGCCTTAGGGACGTGCGAGCAGTGCGGCCGCACAGGGCGCTGTGCACTCCCGGCAGGAAGGGGGCGCCACCTGCATCCCCCTGAGGCCATATATCCGTCCCCTGCCTCAGCACAGCAGCCGAGGAAGCTCTTCTCCCCAGACATGTGACTGCAGCCTGGCCCCCCCATCCCCCGCCCCCCACAGCGTCTCCCAGCTCACAGAGGCCCATAACCCCGCCCCCTCCCCCGACGGAGACATCAGCAGTGTGATCCTCGGCTCTACCTGCTTCTCCTCATGGGCAGAGACTTCCTCCACTACTACTGCAGTGTGACTGTGAGTATATCTATCTATCTCTGTCTGTGTGTGTTAGTGGAGTTTGTGTGTGCCCTGTGTGTGTTAGTGCTCTGTGTGGTAGGACAACATCTCCCAGCATGCCCCTGTGTGGTAGGACAACAACTCCCAGCATACTCCTATGTGGTTCTGTGTGGTAGGACAACATCTCCCAGCATACTCCTATGTGGCTCTGTGTGGTAGGACAACAACTCCCAGCATACTCCTATGTGGTTCTGTGTGGTAGGACAACATCTCCCAGCATACTCCTATGTGGCTCTGTGTGGTAGGACAACAACTCCCAGCATACTCCTATGTGGCTCTGTGTGGTAGGACAACAACTCCCAGCATACTCCTATGTGGCTCTGTGTGGTAGGACAACAACTCCCAGCATACTCCTATGTGGCTCTGTGTGGTAGGACAACAACTCCCAGCATACTCCTATGTGGCTCTGTGTGGTAGGACAACAACTCCCAGCATACTCCTATGTGGCTCTGTGTGGTAGGACAACAACTCCCAGCATACTCCTATGTGGCTCTGTGTGGTAGGACAACAACTCCCAGCATACACCTATGTGGCTCTGTGTGGTAGGACAACAACTCCCAGCATACACCTATGTGGCTCTGTGTGGTGGGACAACAACTCCCAGCATACTCCTGTGTGGCTCTGTGTGGTAGGACAACAACTCCCAGCATACTCCTATGTAGTGATGTCACGATACCAGAATTTTGAGTTCGATACCGATACTAACTTTTTTATTTCGATACTCAATACCAGTTCGATACTTAGTAAAGTATAAAAAAACAAAACAAAATACAGTGGTAGAAATATAATACCCCTGCACTATTACAGTGATACCAATTTTTGGACTATTTTTATTTTATTGTGTTAAAAATAAAGTTAGTGATATCTGTCTAAGACAGCTCTACTGCATCAGGTATCACGAAGACAGCTCTGCTGCATCAGCTATCACTAAGACAGCTCTGCTGCATCAGCTATCACTAAGACAGCTCTGCTACATCCGATATCACTAAGACAGCTCTGCTACATCCGATATCACTAAGACAGCTCTGCTACATCAGCTATCATTAAGACAGCTCTGCTACATCAGCTATCACTAAGACAGCTCTGCTACATCAGCTATCACTAAGACAGCTCTGCTGCATCAGCTATCACTAAGAGCTCTGCTACATCAGCTATCACTAAGACAGCTCTGCTACATCAGATAACACTAAGACAGCTCTGCTACATCAGATAACACTAAGACAGCTCTGCTACATCAGATAACACTAAGACAGCTCTGCTGCATCAGATAACACTAAGACAGCTCTGCTGCATCAGCTATCACTAAAGCAGCTCTGCTGCATCAGATAACACTAAGACAGCTCTGCTACATCAGATAACACTAAGACAGCTCTGCTGCATCAGATAACACTAAGACAGCTCTGCTGCATCAGCTATCACTAAGACAGCTCTGCTGCATCAGATAACACTAAGACAGCTCTGCTACATCAGATAACACTAAGACAGCTCTGCTGCATCAGATAACACTAAGACAGCTCTGCTGCATCAGATAACACTAAGACAGCTCTGCTGCATCAGATAACACTAAGACAGCTCTGCTACATCAGATAACACTAAGACAGCTCTGCTGCATCAGATAACACTAAGACAGCTCTGCTGCATCAGATAACACTAAGACAGCTCTGCTGCATCAGATAACACTAAGACAGCTCTGCTACATCAGATAACACTAAGACAGCTCTGCTGCATCAGATACCTTGGCTGCCCACACAGCTGCTATCTGCACCAATCACCAAAATTGCTGAGGAAGAGGTCACACAGGATCGCACACAGACTATAGCTAGAGCAAGGCCGACCCCCCCCCCCCCCACCTTGTCACCCCCCACATCACTGATGTCTGCTCCTCACAGCCCCGTCCCCTCCCCCACCTGCCAGCCGGCTCTATCCTCACATGTGCTGCACATCCACCCGCCTCCTCCGTCCTCCTCTCCGGGACCTCCTGCTCTCAGTCTTCTCTCCCCAGCCGCCCAGACCTCTGTGCAGCTCCGGCTCCGCTGCATAAATCATTTCCCTGATAACAGAGTCTGGCCGAGCCGGACTCTATTATCAGAGAGACACCGGCAGCGGGGGTCTGCTACACACAGTAGCCACCCCTGCTGCATACGGAGTGGTTAGATGCCGCTGTCAGTGTGACAGCCGCATCTACACAGTAAGTGCCGGCTATTTGAAAATGGCGCCGCTGGGAGCGGAGGGAGAGCCGCGCAGCGGAGGTGACCGCAGGGGGCAGGGAGAGGCATACAGAGAACACGGCCGGCGCTCAGATAGCCGCCGGCCGTGTTCTCTGCACTGTACTTTATGCACTGCACTATTATGCAGCGTAACATGAAGTATCGATACCAGGAAATCCTGGTATTGAATCTTTTTTTTGCCCGAAATATCGATAGTAGTATCGATATTTCGGTGCATCGTGCATCCCTACTCCTATGTGGCTCTGTGTGGTAGAACAACAACTCCCAGCATAAACCTATGTGGCTCTGTGTGGTGGGACAACAACTCCCAGCATACTCCTGTGTGGCTCGGTGTGGTAGGACAACAACTCCCAGCATACTCCTATGTGGCTCTGTGTGGTAGGACAACAACTCCCAGCATGCTCCTGTGCGGCTCTGGTGGGACAACAACAACTCCCAGTGGTGGGTATGTGTGGTGTGTATGTGTATATGTGACTGCATGTGTGTCTGTGTTTGCAGGATATATATACTGTGTGTCTGTGTTTGCAGGATATATATACTGTGTGTCTGTGTTTGCAGGATATATATACTGTGTGTCTGTGTTTGCAGGATATATATACTGTGTGTCTGTGTTTGCAGGATATATATACTGTGTGTCTGTATGCGTCTGTGTAGGCAGTATATACACTATGGGGAAGATTTATCAAACATGGTGTAAAGTGAAACTGGCTCAGGTGCCCCTAGCAACCAATCAGATTCCACCTTTCATTTTCCAATGAGTCTGTGAGGAATGAAAGATGGAATCTGATTGGTTGCTAGGGGCGACTGCGCCAGTTTTACTTTACACCATGTTTGATGAATCTCCCCCGTGTGTCTGTATGTGTATATGTGACTGTATCTGTCTGTGTAAGCAGTATATACAGTGTGTGTCTCCAAGAGATAGGCTTGGGATGGCCTACAATCAGCCGGGGGGGGGGGGGGGGGGGCGCCAAAAGAATATTCTGCACAGGGCGCCATCTACCCTAAGGCCGGCCCTGCTATAACATCCCCATCCTCCTTCGGGTTCACACAGTGGTTCTCTATGGCCACTCGTACAAAAAGTCACACACTGGCACTTATCTTTTCCTTCCTCCATCCCGTATCTGACCTAGCACACCTCTCCACATCTCTGACCACAACTTTGTGACATTCTCTTCTCTCTCCTTCAACTGCCCCCTCTAGTCCAGAACATTACCCACCCTTGCGGAAACCTTAGACTACCTAACATTCAAACACTCTCAGACCCCTTCCTGCCCCTCTCCGCCATATCTTCTCTCAATGACACAGATGCAGCCGTAACCTTTTACAACTCCACAATTACCTCACCTTGATTTTATTGCCTCTCTCACACACAACAGAACGCGAGGCATAAACAGACAGCCCTGGCACACCGACTTAACCAAACAACGAAGGCAAGTGTCCAGGGCTTAAAAACTTCAAGACATACAGGCAAGCACTCCTTAATTTCAAACCTGCCCTCACCTTTGCAAAACAGGATTATTTTACTTCCGTCATATCTTCTTTGTCTCATGTCAACAAGTCCAACTCGCTTCTACGCCCACTGACCCGCCCCTCCCCCCCACCCTGCTGCCTCCTCCCACATCTCTCATCTTGGCTGAGGGCTTTGCTACATTCCCCAAAAAGAAAACTGATAACATTAGAGATAGTATCACCTTACAGTCCTCACAAACACCCCCCTCATGTACTTCCCCTCTAACTCACCTCTCCACCATCACTGAAGAACACCTCTCTAAACTACTCTCCACATCACACCTCACTACGCACATACTTGACCCAATTTCATCCCTCCTTATCCCTGACTTTACCTAAGCACTAAAGGGCCTTTTACATGGGATGATTACCGTGCAAACATTTTTTTAATTTAAGCAATAAGCTTCTGGTAAACGCGGCAATGATCAAACTACGATTGAAAAATCGGCTGGGGAAACATCAAAGAATCCCACAGCTTCAAGTACCATCTCTACGCTGACGACACTCTGATATACCTCTCTGGTCCGGATGTCACCTCTTTGCTATCCAGGATTCCAGAGTGTCTATCGGCCATATCTTTCTTCTTTCTAAAACTCAACATTGATAGAACAGAACGTTTAGACCCTGACCACCTCCTGCCACCTTCATCTCAGAAACATTTACCAAATCTGTTCTTTTCGCAGCTCTAACTCAACAATATTGTTGGTACAGTACATGCTCTTATTATCTCCTGCTTGGGCTACTGTAACAATCTCCTCTCTGGCCTTCCATCTAACTCCCTTGCTCCCCTCCAGTCTATCCTTAACTTTGCTGCCCAACTAATCCACCCTACCCCTCACTCTGCCTCTCTCCTCTGCCAGTCCCTTCTCTGGATCTCAATTGCCCAACAAATTAATTTTAAAAAGTTGACCATGACATACAAGGCCATCCACAACCTGTCCTCTCCATATATCTCTGACCTGATATCCTGCTACCATCCATTACTTAACCTCCAATCCTACAATAACCTCCATTTGTCCTTCCCACATGTTCGTACCTAGCACAACCGTCTCCAAGATTTCCCCCATACTCTGGAAATGCTACCCCAGCACATCCGACTCTCATCCACCATCAAGACCTTCAAAAGCTACCTGAAAACACACCTCTATAAATAAGGGTACAACCTACAATAATTCCCTTTACCTCTCGTCTCCCTCCCCTTACCTTGTTTAGTGTAAGCCCTCGCTGGCAGGGTCCTCCATCCCCATGTTCCAGTCTGCCATTTACCTTATTCATGTTACGTGTTTTTGATTTTGTAATGTTCGGTTTTTCACCCCCCCCCCCCTATTGCTTGTATAGAGCTCTGGAATCAAGGGCGCTTTATAAATAATAATAATAGTAACCCCCTTTAGGGACTCTTTTAGGAAGCTTTATTTATGTGAACTTCTGCTTCCCTGCTTTAATCTATGATCTGCTGCATTTTTCCATTTAGATGAATGTGCCCCCTAGCACTGAACCATTCACAGAATAATTTCATGCATTCTCCAAGCAGCGTCATTTTCTGATCTCCACTAATTGATGTTAACGCAGGGAAATTCACCAAAGGATTGTTTGGAGGCGAGTATGTGCAGCAGCTTCTATTGTGGTCTGATATACCGAGCTGCCCTCATTACAGGGGGTTAAAGCGAATGTCACTGGCTAAAATGCAGATAATATATCATATAGGTTTCTGCTGTTATAATGTATGGGGCAAATGCATAGATGCACACCCATCTATTTGCTTTTTTTCCATATCGTATTTGGCATTGGTTCTGCCAGTATAATATGGGAACATTCCCTCTATCTGCTATCTCATAATTCAGGATTGTAACACAGTGCTGGATATGACAAGATCAAAAGCTGGAAACTGAGCACTAGTGCTTGACTCGAGTACCAAAGCCAGTGTCGGATTGGCCCACCAGAAGATCCTCCGGTGGGCCCTCAGCTTTAGAACCTGCACTACCACTGACTGACATATCATTTCTCACTGGTTCTCCTATCTATCTATCTATCTATCTATCTATCTATCTATCTATCTATCTATCTACAGTATTTATCTCTATATCTATCTATCTCTTATCTATCTATCTATCTATCTATCTTCTATCTATCTATCTATCTATCTATCTATCTATCTCCTATCTATCTATCTATCTATCTATCTATCTATCCATCTCCTATCTATCTATCTATCTATCTATCTATCTATCTCCTATCTATCTATCTATCTATCTATCTATCTATCTATCTACAGTATTTATCTATATATCTATCTATCTCCTATCTATCTATCTATCTATCTATCTATCTATCTATCTATCTATCTATCTATCTATCTCCTATCTATCTATCTATCTATCTATCTATCTATCTATCTACAGTATTTATCTCTATATCTATCTATCTCTTATCTATCTATCTATCTATCTATCTATCTTCTATCTATCTATCTATCTATCTATCTATCTATCTATCTATCTATCTATCTATCTCCTATCTATCTATCTATCTATCTATCTATCCATCTCCTATCTATCTATCTATCTATCTATCTATCTATCTATCTATCTCCTATCTATCTATCTATCTATCTATCTATCTATCTATCTATCTACAGTATTTATCTATATATCTATCTATCTCCTATCTATCTATCTATCTATCTATCTATCTATCTATCTATCTATCTATCTGTGTTCCATGTTGTTTCCTTCCATCTGGTCATTTGTTAATATGCTATATGATGAACCCAAAGCACCAGATCAATGCTCACAGGATAAAATTACTCTTTATTATGAATCCTTTAAAAATTATTTTCAGTGTTCTGGCCAATATGACCTTCATCAAGTCAGTTAGCATTACAAGAACATGGTCATTGCCCTTGTAATTCTCTTCTAGTTTAATAAAGGTCATATTTGCCATCACGTTGTAATTGTCAACGTGGCCAATTTTAATGAATTTATAATAAAGAGTAATTTTATCTAGTGAACATCTGGTGCCCTAGATTCATTGTATATACTATCATCAGTTTTCCATGTCTGACCCAGTCATTCAGCCATCACAATCTGACCCTTGTCAGAGTCCCTCAGACCCTTATGCTTACCTGTTTTCCAATACATTGGGGAAGATTTATCAAACTGGTGTAAAGTGAAACTGTCTCAGTTGCCCCTAGCAACCACTCAGATTCCACCTTTTATTTTTCAAAGAATCTGTGAGGAATAAAAAGTGGAATCTGATTGGTTGCTAGGGGCAACTGAGACGATTCTACTTTACACCAGTTTAATAAATCTCCCCCATTGACTTTTAAGAATTCACTATTCACTCTCTGCCTGATATATCTCAGCCCTTAATAGGCAACAATTATAATAAGAGAATTAGTGTCTTTAATGGCACCAGAACAATGAATACAGAGGATAAAGGGCCTTTTACACGGGGTGATTATCGTCCAGGACCGTTGCTAGTAATGTTCCTTCGGACGATGATTGTCCCGTGTGAAAGTGACAGCGATCAGCTGAGGACAGGCAAAACGCCCGATCCTCGGCTGATCACATCTTTTCGGCTAGCTTTAAAATTTATCGCTATCGGCCGTACGTTTTCATAAATTCATGCTGCCAGTTTTCATTTCACACTAACAATGCATACTTACCGGCGTTCCGGTGCTGTCAGTTTCCAGATCACACAAACAGAGCATATTTACCGGTGTTCTGGTGCTGTCAGTTTCCAGATCACACAAACAGTGCATACTTACCAGCGATCAGGTGCCGTCAGTTTCCAGATCACACAAACAGTGCATACTTACCGGCGTTTCGGTGTTGTCAGTTTCCAGATCACACAAACGGTGCATACTTACCGGCGTTCCGGTGTTACCAGTTTCCAGATCACACAAACAGTGCTTACTTACCGGCGTTCTGGTGCTTCCAGTTTCCATATCACACAAACAGTGCATACTTACCGGCGTTCTGGTGCTGTCAGTTTCCAGATCACACAAACAGTGCATACTTACCGGCGTTCTGGTGCTGTCAGTTTCCAGATCACACAAACAGTGCATACTTACTGACGTTCCGGTGCAGTTTCCCATTGCTAGGGGTTACAGATCACCTGTTCACACAGAAAGATGTGCAACCAATAACAATAAATTTTAAAGCCTGCTCTAAAGATGCAATCATCTGATCGTTGTCACTTTTACACGTTTCTAGCAATGCTCCTGGCCCATCGGCAGGAGTAAAAGGCCCTTTAGGCTAGTTGTGAATCCTACCATTAAATATAGACCTCATTGGTAAGTGATTGGCTCTAAAGTCATCTCCAAATGTCCAGGCATGATGGGAATTGTAGTTTTGCAACAGCTGGAAGGCTGAAGGCTCCCCATTGCAGTTTCGGAGCCTGGGACACCTATCATACTGGCAGGGAATCTAGCTTCTATTAAGCTCTTGGAGGAAAGAGGGTTCAGTTTAGGTTGATCCTATCCACACAGACCAAGAATTGGGGTAAAGAAGAGGCTCAAGGTTCCTGGTAATATATTTGGAGATGGAAACAACTATAGACTTTTCTGCAATGGGTGGCATCATCGCACCATTTGCTGGTTGTTATAGGGTCCTCCGCACACTACTGATCTTGTACCAGTGCAACCTTCTAAATAGTTGAAATATTATATGTGGGGAATATTGATAAGTACAGTACATCTCCACTTATTTTATATTCTATTGTAAGTGGATGAACTTGCTCCTCGTCTTCTTTATTGAAAATTCAGCCTTCCTTCCAAAGTGCTGAGAGCATGGTATGAATGCTGCGCTACCTTGCAAACTTTCAGAAATCCAAGTCCTGAGGGAGTTTCTATTTGCAAACCAAATCAATACGGCTACAATTCAGGCTGTCCTTATTAATTAAGCCGTACGGTTCATTGAAAGTCAAATAGCCACAAGGTGTAATCTAAAAGTTACTTGTACTGGGGAGATTTGTTGGGAAATATATTCATAAATCAAATCTGCTATCAGGGGGAGAACGGTTCTTTTTAGGTCATTGTGTACTACAGTTTTACATTATTGCTTCGGCCTCGTCCACACGTTTCGATGCTGGAGATATTGTTTTCCATTAGTTGCGTGTATTAATATTAATGGCCACAAGCTGATCGAGCGGCCATATCACACAGGACTATAATAGCTTGTGCATATTCTTACTGCAATGTGTTATCCTGTGATAGGTTAATACCTTACGCAATTTTGTCAGTGCGCTGAATATTGACTGGCGTAAACTGAAAAACTCACGACTTCATGCTGAGAGATCCATCAAATGTTCTATACTAATTTTCTTTTTACGCTCAAATTTTTTAGTCTTTAGTTCTCTGACTTAAAGGAGAAGTCTGTCGATTTCTAAAAGGTGGAAGCCAGCAGGGGCTTGGGGGAAATTGATTATAAGTAGGAGCTTACCTGTCCCCTTGCCTGCAGTGAGTACCAGCGACCGGACCCCTGCCAGAAGGCATTTTCCCCCGAGTTGTGATGACATCAACACTTGGGGGAAAAGGCCTCTTCTGGCTGATAGACTGGTCACTCAGCCAATCAGTGACTGGAGTGGGGTCCCGCCCCAGTCATTGACTGGCTGAGCGGCCAGTCCATCAGCCAGGTTGTGACTGGCATTATCAATTCCTTGGATATCAGAACAAAGTGAAGGTTCTGGAATAGCCATCTGAATCTCCTGACCTCAATATCATTGAGCCACTCTGGGGAAATCTCAAGCGCACAGTTCATGCAGGGATTTTCACGCACAACCATCTCTAGGGTTTACAGAGAATGGTCCGAAAAAGAAAAAACATCCAGTGAGCGGCAGTTCTGTGGGCGGAAATGCCTTGTTGATGCCAGAGGTCAGAGGAGAATGGGCAGACTGGTTCGAGCTGATAGAAAGGCAACAGTGACTCAAATAGCCAACCGTTACAACCAAGGTAGGCAGAAGAGCATCTCTGAACGCACAGTACGGCCAACTTTGAGGCAGATGGGCTACAGCAGCAGAAGACCACCCGTTACTAGCATGGTGTACCTAATAAAGTGGCCGGTGAGTGTATATATTTAATGGGTATATAACTTGAGGCTCACAAACTTGAGGGAACATAAGGTCCCTGTTCTCATGATCCCAGCATTTTGTCCCCTCGGGTCAGACACTTATTACACGGGGCGACGAGAGGGAGCCAGCGAGCGCCGACCTGTCAGGTCAGCGCTCGCTTGCTCCTCATTCCCCGCTTGCTGACGGCGCTATTACACGTGTTGGCAGTGAACGGGAGCTGGGGGGGGGCTGCCCAGGTGATCGCTAGATTGTCCGGGCAGCCCGTAGACGACAATGGCGGTCTGCTGCCGCCACTCCTGTTCTGCGGAGCTGCGGCAGCAGACCTCAGCTATATTGATCATTGGTTTTTCAACGTGTTGAAAGACAACGATCAGCCGACATCAGGCATGTTGACTGACTGTTGTCTTCTAGTACACAAAGTGATTATTGCCCGCAACGGTTGGTATCAGTCCAAATATGGCCGATAATTGCTTCGTGTAATAGGGCCTTTACTTATCCTGTGAAGACTATGGCAATAAAGAGTTACACATATAGAGGCATTATAAAATCATGAGATTACCATTACCAGGGCATTACATTAAAATATTTCATTTGGCACCGCTGGGTGCCGAGACGCAGCAGTACCAAGCTGAATCACCAAGCCCTGGAGATGTTTGTTACCTCAGTGGGTGAGAGGAAATAAATCATATTTAGAGATGATTGAACAGCGCTGATGTTTAGGTTTATATGAACTCGAACCATCGGTATTTGACTCGCGCTGTCTGCCCTTACCGTAGGGAAGGTGGAGACAGCCAGAGTCCCGCCTGAAAAACAGGGATACAACCTATGGCCCAGGCTGTATTCCTGTTTTCCTGGCGGGACTCTGGCTGTCTCTACCTTCCCTACGATACGGGAAGACAGCGCGAGTCAAATACCGATGGTTCGAGTTCATACAAACCTGAACATCAGCGCTGTTTGATCATATCTAATCATATTCACATTATATGAGGTCCCGACCACCCAACTGGCGTGTCAGCCCACCCACTGCACTCATATATATATATATATATATATATAATTACACAGTATAAATTGCCTACTGTATGCCTCTGCATGGAAAAATGTAGTTTACTATGTTATTCCATAAAGTAACATGTTATTCCATATCCCAGCCAGGTGTATAACAGAAGACTCCTATGGGGGTCGGGATCTTTTACATGCCACTTGAAGGTCACAGACTTCTTATTACTTCCACCCATTGTGTAGCATTAATGAGGCAGATATAACATACAGTTAAAGAAGATGTAGTCCGATTCCGGTGACTTAGTATCATATTGGCAGCATTAAACTTCCAAAGAGTAAAGAAGCAGAGAGGGCACTCACCATAAAAATCTTCTTTATTTTATCCAAAAGTAAAAATCATGCAGAGTGTGTAGCAGTCGGCGGGGATGCCAAACAATCACAGAAAGGGTGTGACAGCCGTTTCACGCGCGCATGCGCGCATCATCAGACACTCCTTCACTCCCTCACCTGCATCCATAAGAAGGCTATCGGTGCAGGTGCAAGGGGCGTAACAAAAAAATGCATAAGTTTAAAAACAACACAAATTTAAAAACAGTAAAGAACTGCGTTACAGTGAAGTTTTCAGTATTCAGCAATATGGAGAAAGAAACAGGCAAAGAAAAAGAGAGTATAAATAACAAATTCATAGAAACATACTGAGATCGGTCCGTTCATTTAATCCGCAACCACTATGCGCGTTAGTTTTTAAAATAATCTTGGCTTCTTTTTGCAGAAGTTTTTTATTTATATCTACGCCTTCACCGAAGGGCACCCGCAGCAAGCCCATAAACTTGAGGTGCTTTATGTCATCATCATGTACATCATGCATATGTTTAATTAACTTCGGTACGCCTTTTTTGGTTTTGAGTGAGCGGACATGCTCATAAAACCTTCTATTTAATGGGCGGACTGTCTTTCCGATATAAAACAAACCGCAACTGCAGGTTAAGGCATAAACCACATTTCTGGTCCTACAACAAATCAGGTCCGTGATCTGGAAATCAACTCCACCAAGTTTAACTACTTTACCAGCCAAAAAATGACAGCACCAATTACAATTTCCACATTTAACATTCCCTACCACAGGAGAATCAGTGAGCCACGATTTAGTGCTTATTTTTTTAGGTTCTTTAAATTTGCTGCTGACCAGAGAATCTTTAAGATTTTTACACCGACGAAAAGCTATGAGTGGTTGCGGGGAGAAGTATTTGGTTAACACCGGATCTTGAGTGATAAGAAACCAATTATTTTTATGATGGTACGTATAAGGTCGGCCATGGGACTGAATTTAAAAGAAAAGGCAAAACGTGTGACATAAGGAGACTGATTTGTGGCACTATCACTTTTTTTACTTATTTTATGTTTGGAAAGAAGTGAGGTGCGTGAGACTCTGAAGGCTCTATCGCGGGCCACTACCAAATCATCAATGGGGTAACCCCTGGTTGACAAACGGGATACTAATTCACTCGCTTGGATTAGGTATGTATCATCAGAACTATTGATGCGTCTCAACCGCAGAAACTGTCCATACGGGACAGCCTTCTTGGTGTGCATAGGGTGATAACTGTGGTAATGAAGAAAAGCATTAGTGGATGTAGGCTTTCTATAGCAGGTAGTTTGGATAGTTTCATCATGTAAGGACACCAAAACGTCAAGAAATTCTATCTGATGGGGATCAGTTTTGTAAGTGAAGGTCATATTCATGGAATTGGAATTTAAATATTGAACAAAGTCATGAAACATATCAGGGGTCCCCTCCCACAACACAAAAATATCATCAACAAAACGAAAATAACCCTTAATGGAAATAAGAAAAGGATTAGACACACTGTAAACCATATTTTTCTCCAGTAAAGCAAGATAAAGATTTGCGAGGGTACATGCGACGGGGGTACCCATCGCAGTACCCTCGTTTTGAATAAACCAGTCATCCCTGAACATAAAGGCGTTATTCCCCAAAATCAAAGTCAAAGCTTCACAAACAAAATCAGTGAACTCGGAGGACCTGTCAGACAAAGAAAGCAGCTCCCGAATGGCCTCTACACCTCCCGAGTGAGGTATTCTAGTGTAAAGGCTTTCAATGTCGATGGTGCCCAAAATCATATTATTTGTACATGGTAGATCTTGGAGTGCCAATAAAAATTCATTGGTATCCTTGACCAAGGAAGGTACACTAGGGAGCAGGGGTCTCAGGAGCCAATCCACATATTTCGAGAGTGGCTCGGTGACCGAGCCGACCCCCGAAACAATGGGACGTCCTGGGGGAGGGAAAATAGCTTTATGAATTTTGGGAATGTGATACCATATGGGGGGTCTAGGTGTAGGTGGCAATAATTTCTCAGCTTTATTTTTGGACAAGATCCCTTTTTCTACGCTAACTCTAAGGAACGTCTGGAGGCGGGTTTTAATTTTAACAGTGGGGTTCTCTTTTAATTTAGCATAAGTTATGGTGTCATTAAGTTGTCGCATAGCTTCATTTAGGTAGTCAGTGGTCCAGAGTAAAACAGTGTTTCCCCCCTTGTCGGCTTTTTTAACCGTAATGTCGTCCCGACTTTTGAGCCACTTGAGACCCGCAATTTCTTGAGGGGTCAAGTTCGGCTCATCTGTGGGATAAAGGAGGGCTCTGACGTCCTCGAGGACTTTATTTCTGAACAAATCTACATTACTACCAATAGGAATAGTGGGAGAGAAAACGGACTGAATTCCACCTGTAAAGAAACTTTTTTTATTAGTAATATCATGTAATGCAGAGGACCCATTGTCCCCGTCCGTCAAACCCAATAAGGTATCAAGTACCACAGTATCACTGGCTGAGGTGGCACCCGCTAGAGAGAAACCAAGGGCATTGGAGGACATGGCAATGTCACCCTCAGGGATGCCAGAGCCACCTGCGGGGGCATACCCATCAAAAAACTTTTTAAGTTGCAATTTACGTGCGGCCTTGAACAGGTCCACCTCAAAATCAGCGAGGTCGAACTGCTCAGTGGCGCAAAAATTAAGGCCCTTATTGAGTACTGCGATAACATTGTCCTCCAAATGCACATCCGTTAAATTCACAACCAGGGGCGGATCACTGATCAATGGGAGTTCCCTGGATTGCTCCATGTGACTTGTTTCCTCTTCACACTTTGCGTTTTTCCTTCTTCGCCCACGACCTCGGCGAATTTTCCTCTTAAAACTGGTACGTTTTTTGCAGCAATGTCCGCACCGGTGGAGCCAACAGACGTAGCTGCACCTGACTCGTCCGAGTGCCGAGTAGTGCTATTGTGAATGGAGCAATCCAGGGAACTCCCATTGATCAGTGATCCGCCCCTGGTTGTGAATTTAACGGATGTGCATTTGGAGGACAATGTTATCGCAGTACTCAATAAGGGCCTTAATTTTTGCGTCACTGAGCAGTTCGACCTCGCTGATTTTGAGGTGGACCTGTTCAAGGCCGCACGTAAATTGCAACTTAAAAAGTTTTTTGATGGGTATGCCCCCGCAGGTGGCTCTGGCATCCCTGAGGGTGACATTGCCATGTCCTCCAATGCCCTTGGTTTCTCTCTAGCGGGTGCCACCTCAGCCAGTGATACTGTGGTACTTGATACCTTATTGGGTTTGACGGACGGGGACAATGGGTCCTCTGCATTACATGATATTACTAATAAAAAAAGTTTCTTTACAGGTGGAATTCAGTCCGTTTTCTCTCCCACTATTCCTATTGGTAGTAATGTAGATTTGTTCAGAAATAAAGTCCTCGAGGACGTCAGAGCCCTCCTTTATCCCACAGATGAGCCGAACTTGACCCCTCAAGAAATTGCGGGTCTCAAGTGGCTCAAAAGTCGGGACGACATTACGGTTAAAAAAGCCGACAAGGGGGGAAACACTGTTTTACTCTGGACCACTGACTACCTAAATGAAGCTATGCGACAACTTAATGACACCATAACTTATGCTAAATTAAAAGAGAACCCCACTGTTAAAATTAAAACCCGCCTCCAGACGTTCCTTAGAGTTAGCGTAGAAAAAGGGATCTTGTCCAAAAATAAAGCTGAGAAATTATTGCCACCTACACCTAGACCCCCCATATGGTATCACATTCCCAAAATTCATAAAGCTATTTTCCCTCCCCCAGGACGTCCCATTGTTTCGGGGGTCGGCTCGGTCACCGAGCCACTCTCGAAATATGTGGATTGGCTCCTGAGACCCCTGCTCCCTAGTGTACCTTCCTTGGTCAAGGATACCAATGAATTTTTATTGGCACTCCAAGATCTACCATGTACAAATAATATGATTTTGGGCACCATCGACATTGAAAGCCTTTACACTAGAATACCTCACTCGGGAGGTGTAGAGGCCATTCGGGAGCTGCTTTCTTTGTCTGACAGGTCCTCCGAGTTCACTGATTTTGTTTGTGAAGCTTTGACTTTGATTTTGGGGAATAACGCCTTTATGTTCAGGGATGACTGGTTTATTCAAAACGAGGGTACTGCGATGGGTACCCCCGTCGCATGTACCCTCGCAAATCTTTATCTTGCTTTACTGGAGAAAAATATGGTTTACAGTGTGTCTAATCCTTTTCTTATTTCCATTAAGGGTTATTTTCGTTTTGTGGATGATATTTTTGTGTTGTGGGAGGGGACCCCTGATATGTTTCATGACTTTGTTCAATATTTAAATTCCAATTCCATGAATATGACCTTCACTTACAAAACTGATCCCCATCAGATAGAATTTCTTGACGTTTTGGTGTCCTTACATGATGAAACTATCCAAACTACCTGCTATAGAAAGCCTACATCCACTAATGCTTTTCTTCATTACCACAGTTATCACCCTATGCACACCAAGAAGGCTGTCCCGTATGGACAGTTTCTGCGGTTGAGACGCATCAATAGTTCTGATGATACATACCTAATCCAAGCGAGTGAATTAGTATCCCGTTTGTCAACCAGGGGTTACCCCATTGATGATTTGGTAGTGGCCCGCGATAGAGCCTTCAGAGTCTCACGCACCTCACTTCTTTCCAAACATAAAATAAGTAAAAAAAGTGATAGTGCCACAAATCAGTCTCCTTATGTCACACGTTTTGCCTTTTCTTTTAAATTCAGTCCCATGGCCGACCTTATACGTACCATCATAAAAAATAATTGGTTTCTTATCACTCAAGATCCGGTGTTAACCAAATACTTCTCCCCGCAACCACTCATAGCTTTTCGTCGGTGTAAAAATCTTAAAGATTCTCTGGTCAGCAGCAAATTTAAAGAACCTAAAAAAATAAGCACTAAATCGTGGCTCACTGATTCTCCTGTGGTAGGGAATGTTAAATGTGGAAATTGTAATTGGTGCTGTCATTTTTTGGCTGGTAAAGTAGTTAAACTTGGTGGAGTTGATTTCCAGATCACGGACCTGATTTGTTGTAGGACCAGAAATGTGGTTTATGCCTTAACCTGCAGTTGCGGTTTGTTTTATATCGGAAAGACAGTCCGCCCATTAAATAGAAGGTTTTATGAGCATGTCCGCTCACTCAAAACCAAAAAAGGCGTACCGAAGTTAATTAAACATATGCATGATGTACATGATGATGACATAAAGCACCTCAAGTTTATGGGCTTGCTGCGGGTGCCCTTCGGTGAAGGCGTAGATATAAATAAAAAACTTCTGCAAAAAGAAGCCAAGATTATTTTAAAAACTAACGCGCATAGTGGTTGCGGATTAAATGAACGGACCGATCTCAGTATGTTTCTATGAATTTGTTATTTATACTCTCTTTTTCTTTGCCTGTTTCTTTCTCCATATTGCTGAATACTGAAAACTTCACTGTAACGCAGTTCTTTACTGTTTTTAAATTTGTGTTGTTTTTAAACTTATGCATTTTTTTGTTACGCCCCTTGCACCTGCACCGATAGCCTTCTTATGGATGCAGGTGAGGGAGTGAAGGAGTGTCTGATGATGCGCGCATGCGCGCGTGAAACGGCTGTCACACCCTTTCTGTGATTGTTTGGCGTCCCCGCCGACTGCTACACACTCTGCATGATTTTTACTTTTGGATAAAATAAAGAAGATTTTTATGGTGAGTGCCCTCTCTGCTTCTTTACTCTTTGGAAGTTCGTTCTATGTTTTACTTTACCCAAGAGGTGCACCCCTGTCTTTTAGGTGCTTTATTGGTGTTGTTCCGGAGTGGCAATTATTATATGTTATGCCGTTGTTTTGGAGTGAGTAGTTGCCGGCCAGCTGTCTCTTCTGTCTGGATCATATTGGCAGCATTACATACAATTCATTAGGGTTCAGGACCTTGGATGTTTTTCAGAACTCATCGCCAAGAGGAAGACTCCGGCTTTGTTATTCTTAAACCTTGTATCTGATGTTATATGAGCAATGAGAATGGACAAACGAAAAGAGCTGGATGGAAAGAGACTCTCGCAGGCAGTAAACACAGTATGATGGAGCCATAAAGTGACAGATGCATTTGCATGAAAATCTGCAGAACATTTGGAAGTCAATTATATTGTAACCACTACCGGATTCACTGATGTACTAACTCAATGGAACAAAGAGCTGCACACTGATTATTGGATATGCAGAGTGGATTATGTTGGTGCTAGATCACCTCATGGGGACGACACATAATCCTCAGGCATGAGATGTTAGATGGGGTCATCCGAATAGTAATGGTGCAGCTTGGCATAAAATATACCTCTAAGTCATTTTATCTAGAAGTCATACTGTTGATGTTGTTTAAAGGGGAACTCTGGAGGGGAAAAAAAGTGTCAGAAAGTTATACAGATTTGTAAATTGCTGCCAATAAAAAATAACTCCAGTCTTCCAGTACTTATCAGCTGCTGTATGCCATAGTGTATTCTCTCCAGTCTGACACAGTGCTCTCTGCTGTCACCTCTGTCCATGTCAGGAACTATCCAGAGCAGGAGAGATTTTCTATGGGGATTTGCTACTGCTGTGGACAGTTCCTGTTATGTACAGAAGTGGCAGCAGAGGGCACTGTGTCAGATTGGGAAAAATACACCACTTCCTGTAGAACATGCAGCAGCTGATAAATACTGGAAGACATTAGTTTGTTATAGAAATAAATTACAAATTTGTTTTGGTTTTTGACACCAGTTGAATCACCAGTAGTCCTGTGATATTTTAAATTTTACAGACTAGAGAGAATACACCACTTCCTGCAAGGCATATAGCAGCTGATAAGTAATGGAAGACCTGCATTTTTTAAATAGAAGTAATTTACACTTTTTTTCTTCAGAGTATCCCTTTAAGTTTTAAAATCCACTCATCCCTCACAAAAAAAACAAACACCAGACTAAAAACATAAGCTGGAGCCATTTCTTTGTATAAAGTGAGGGCTTTTATTTGGTGTAATGTTTGATTACATGAATATATTCAATTTATCCACAGTTTTTTGAGTTCCAGTGGCCATCAATATTTAATCGACCATATCACAAAGCCATAGTAAAGTACAAAGAATTTTTGATCCACACATCCCCTTGTCAATATGTTAAGGTGTTTGTTGTTGTTTTTTTGTCAATAAGAGGCGGGGCCTTAATTTCCTAATTTATAAAATCTCTGGAGTTATAAACATAAGCATTCTTATTCAGCAAACCAACAGAGAAAACACACACTTGACAAAGCAGTTGTCCCACAAAAACATTAAAAAAGATTTAGTTTACCAAGTGTATTCATGTTACTACAGTCAGTACCTTTCTTACTCCAAATAATAATTAACCATATTTGTTTAATTTAAAAAAAATTATTTAATTTTCTGTTTTTGATTTGTTCAAAGGGCCCAGTAACCTATTTACAAAGCAAATAAATACAATAGACGTAACACATTCCCCCCCTGGCTGAGCTGTAAAGTAAAAATGTAATGTTAATAGGTTGTAAAGTAACGGGAAAATAAAAAAAAACAATAGCACCGATCTTGTTCATGGACTATGGACATTTAGTGGCACTTTTTCTGAAAGAAAAAACACAAACAAACAATACAACCCCCTAAATATTGAGTTTCATGTTAAACACATTTACTACATAGATGAATGTTTATTATGGTACAGTCAAAAGTATTCACGACAGGTCATGGAACCGTTAATAGAATAAACTGGCCAATATGACCAAAATTTTACTGATCACTTGTGCATCAATGGAAGAAAATAAAAAATGAACAATTAAACAATCTGGTATATTGACTATTGGGCACGCCTGAAAAAATTACAATTGGTTGTATTTAAGGGTCCATTTACACAGAAAGATTACCTGCCAAAGATTTGAAGCCAAAGCCAGAAACAGACTATGAACAGAGATCAGGTCATGAAGGAAAGCCTGAGATTTCTCCTCTTTGCAAATCCATTCCTGGCTTTGGCTTCAAATCTTTGGCAGATAATCTGTCAGATAATCTTTCTGTGTAAATGGACCCTTAAGTTTTACTACATATGTGAAGCTCCTTCGAGTCCATCCAAGTGAAAAATTGGTCTAAATTTATCAATAATAATACTGTACATATGCACTTATTGTTCTGGAGAGTATCACATTATTTGGCAAAAAATGTGTGTGTGTGTGGGGGGGGGCAATTTAATAGTAATATTGGATAATTTTTGAAATTCAGCTAAAACAACAATGTACTTCATGTATTTCATGTATTTCATTCCTCACAGACTCTGGAAAATGAAAGGTGGAATCTGATTGGTTGCTAGGGGCAAGTGAGCCAGTTTCACTTTACACCATGTTTGATAAATCTCCCCTTTCATAACCCTATTACACATAGGGGGAGATTTATCAAACTGATATAAAGTAGAATTGTCTTTGTTACCCCTAGCAATTAATCAGATTCCACTTTCCTTTCCTCACAGATTCTTTGGAAAATAAAAGGTGGAATCTGATTGGTTGCTAGGGGTAACAATTCTACTTTATACCAGTTTGATAAATCTCCCATACTGTCCACCTACTTTTGGACCACCCTGTTTATGACTGCAAGATTTCTTTTTATACATTTTTGTAGACTTATAAGGGTAATCCAGGCAAAAGTAAAAGAAAAAAGAAAAAACAGGGAGGAAAAGCGGTGTTGGGAACATAATAGAAGTGATACTTGTCCTGGTACCCCCTGGCACCATTGCTCACTATCAGCCTCGGATCTCCTGGGTTGCAGTGTCATCACAACACCTCAGAAATCACCCGCTCAGCCAATCAGTGAATGCAGAGGTGTCACTCTCAATCCCTGATTGGCTGAGCGAGCATTTCTGAGTGGGGCTGTAATATCACCGGACCGGATGACTGTGAGGAGTGACATTGTGCTGCGGGGGGACCGGGACAGGTAATTATCTCTTCTTTATTATATTCTCACTACCCCCTGCCCTCCCTTTTTAACCTTTTCCTGGAATACCCCTTTAAAAAAGGCAATAATGACAGGATAAGCTCTCAACCCGATCCCCCAGTGTGGCAAGTGTCTATCCATTCAAAACTGTTGAGAGCATGTGACATGTTAGCAGTGACCCTTTCAAGTCCCAAAAAACATCTAAAAGAATTTACATCCACAGTCTATTGCAGAACATCTAGGGCTCATTTTTTAGATAAATTGTTCATTCATGTATATTGAAGAAATTACCATGTAGATGCTATGCATGAAACCTATTTCTAGTAGCTTGTCAAGTCGGCCCCTACATTTTTACTCTGAGGCCGGACACACACTTAAAGTGACTCTGTACCCACAATCTGACCCCCCAAAATCGCTTGTACCATCAGATAGCTGCTTTTAATCCAAGGGGTCCTGGGGTCTGTTCGGCAGGTGATGCAGTTATTGTCCTAAAAAAACAACTGTTATGGTGCGTTTACATGTACAGGATCTGCAGCAGATTTGAAGTTGCTGATTTGCTTTGAATCTAATCTGGGCCATCAAATCTGCTGCAGACCCTGTATGTGTGAACGGACCCTTAGGGTACATTCACACATACAGGATCCGCAGCAGATTTCATGGTGCAGATTTGAAGCTGTGTTCAGCTATTTAGATCAAATCTGCTGCGGATCTGCAGGCCATGTCCTAGGCCTGCACTGCCTCTCCGACCCTCCTCCCCACCCTCCTCATCATTATGAATGCCCCTTGGTAGGATTTTTCCTATTCTTCACTTGTCTTCACAGTTGCCTTAACGATCCAACCCATGTGCAGTATACACACAGGTTATGAATAGCAGAAATTGTTCTAGGAGTATATCGCTAATGATGAGGAGGGAGGTAAGGAGGGCGGAGAGGTGGGGCACTTTAGGCCATGCCAATTTGACACAGGGCTGCAAGTTTAAAAGTTGATTTTTTTGGGCAATCACTGCATCCCCTGCCGAACGGACCCCAGGACAGATCTTGGATTAAAAGCAGCTATCCGAAGGTACAAGTGGTTTGGGGGGTTCAGATTGTGGGTACAGAGTCGCTTTAAGGTTATGAGTAGTGAACCCTGAGCATGCTGGGGTTAGTCCAAACCTGAACGCTCGGCATTTGATTACTCGTAGCTGAAAACAAGGATACAGCCTAAGGAATTTGGCATGGCTGTGTCTATGTTTTCCAGGCAGCCTTAGTGCTGCATCCAACTTCTTCAGCCACCGGTAATCAAATGCTGAGCGTTCAGGTTCGGACAAACCCGAACATGCTCATCTCTAGTTAGAACTGACCACCATGTAATTTCATCATAAGAATGATCTGACCATCAACATGTCAGAATAAAATAACAGATGGGGTAAAAAACAAACAAACAATACAATAGAAAAGAACAGAATGTACGAATGATTGGCTGCAATTGACCAATCAGATTGTACAGTCCTATATTTCATTAGCGATGAATTAAACTATAGAATATCAGGCCAATAGACACTGCATGGGGCATTGTATTATTCCTCTGCTCAGTACCATACTTTGCTTTGAAATACTGCATCAAAACTGCATTGTATGAACATGGGCTAGACTAAACGGCCTTAGAAACGGTTGCAGTGTTTTCCATTGTAAGACACTTGATGATGTTTTAATGGGTTTTTCTTATCTAAACAACCTCTTTCATATTGGAAAACATGGTAGCTAACCATTATGGGTCTGGTTATTTTTTCCACTTACGTTGCAGTGTCTTTTTTTTTGTGTTAACAATTAAACTAAATAAAAAAAAATTCTGAAGGGGTTAAAACAAAAAACAACCACAGTATCTAGCTTATCTATACGATCTATTGCGGACATATAGATAGAATCTTGTCATAGAAGTCATAGTCAGAATACCGATGGCTGAAAAAATTGGATGCAGCCCTAAGAAGACCTGAAAAACATCTATACAGCCCTTGGCCTATGGCCGTATCTATATTTTCCAGGCAGCCTTAGGGCTGCATCCAATTTCTACAGCCACCAGTAATCACTTGCCGCATGATCGGGTTTGGAGGGACCCATGCATGCTGGAGTTCTCATCTCTAGTCATAGCGCCTGGTTGCAGGAAATCAATAAAAAAAATTAATACTATTTATTTCCCCCCAAAGGGTTCAGTAACCATGATATATTTGGGAGAAAAAAAAAAAAAAAATTAGCCTAAAATGATTGGAAGCATTTGTACACACGCCGAGTCTTATCATGATAGTAATGTAAAGAAAATAGAATTTTATATACAAATGTCTCTGTAATAAAATATTTCACATACTCATAAATCTTTCATTTGATATATATATATATATATATATATATCAAGATATAGGAAAAGGCGGCACTCCAACTTTAGTGAATAAAAGTGGTTTAGTTTATTCACCCAGCATGCAACGTTTCAATCTTCTCAATGAGATCTTGGCTTGACAAAGATCTCATTGAGAAGATTGAAACGTTGCATGCTGGGTGAATAAACTAAACCACTTTTATTCACTAAAGTTGGAGTGCCGCCTTTTCCTATATCTTGTTAGATTACCTTCGGGACCTGGGTCTGGGACCGTGAGGCTGTGTACCCAACCTGAGCCTTTGAGCCGCACAGTGCCGTTCTGCAAACAGTTGTTTCGATATATATATATATACTTTTTTTTTTTACATTTGTGCTACATACTTAAATCCTAAATACCAAATTTTTAAATAAAATATATTTTAGATGTAAAATCTTGGTGGTGGAGGGAGGTCATTTTTGTGGGAGTTTGGGGGTGCTTAGTACGGTGCTGATCGTGTAGACCAGATATGGGGAACCTGCGGCCCTCCAGCTGTTACAAAACTCCAAATCCCATCACTAAAGCTTTGAGCCTCATCAACACCATCTAATATGGGCAAAACTCCTGGGATGTGATGGAAGTTGAATATGAGGAAAAGTGCAAATGAAATTTGTACACATAAAGTATTAACATTTGTTTTAACAACCCCCCTTCCTCTTTAATTTTACTTTTTTATATATCGGAGAAAAGAGAACATTTACAAAAATAGAATTAGTTTCTATAACTAAATTTATTTTATTATTATACATCTAAAATTGAAAAGGTGAAGCAATAGAGTACAAATTCCCTTACAACTGTGTTTACAGTTTCCATGCAGACCTATGTGTATCCATGGTTACAGTCTACCGACCTTGTGTAGTCCGATTTTAAAGTCATGTGTTACCCTACCTTTTATGCATTAATTTTGTAAGATCAGACTACACAGGCTTTGCTTGTAGTCTGTTACCATGGAGATACATAGGTCTGTAACAGGAACTATGGGTGCTACTACTGAAACTAAACCTCATGAATTTTTATATGCCTTATACATATAATGGTATGGCGGCATGGAGACTTAGGGGAATATTTACTAACAAATCTAAAAACACGATTTTGTCAAAGATGTTTTGGCATAATTTCCAATCTAATGTGTTTAGTCAAATTTATGTAAATTGTCTAATAGCATAGTAAATGTGTCTTAAAAATAATGGTCTTTTAATTAGTCTAATAAATTCACCTGGTTCGGAGCAGACTTAGCGATACGCCAATATATGCGACTTTTTAAAAAATTGCACAGTTAATAAATTTAGCTAAAAAAGAATTCTGGCGCACTTTCGATCTAATTAACAACAAAAAATCTATTTCAAAAAGTTTCATCTAATTTGGATAGTCTTGTCTAAAAAAGCTTCATAAATTCATATTAGATTTCTTTTGAGCGCAAACTAGATATATTAGACTAAAAACTGTTTGATAAATGTCCCCCTTAGTACTGCCCAGCACTGAGCTGATTCTTCACTCTATATTCTTTCTCAATATGCAAACTGCAAAAAAGCTAATTATTTTCTTTAGGAAAAGGAGAAAGTTTTGCAGTAGTATGCGTGGTTATTGTCTAGGGTGATATAGGTTTCTGGAAGTTTGTCATGTGAGGTTAAAATAAACATAATAGGATTTAGTCGGCTTGGTTTATAGCGCTCCCATGATGACATGCCTGTATACCCATGTGACTCCTTATTGGTCTCATGCCATATACAGCTGAATCCAGTGATTGGCTGCAGGAATGGGGCAGGAATATCATAATACTCATGTAATAAGTTAGATCACTAACTTATAAAATACCCTAAAATACCCTAGATCAAAAGTCTATTCCTGAATGCTGTCTCTTACTGTTTTCCTTTTTCTTCACTGTACTTGCTCTGAAATAAACTGTGTTATAAGCTTGCACAGGGCCTGAGGGGCGGCACGAGAATACCAATAACAGATAGCAAGAACAGTCTTTTCAAGAGCTACATTAGGCGTAACATGTAGAGATGAGCACACCTTGAGCCGTTTTTTTCTGCCTGGACGGCCGTTGGTTGGTTAAAAGAATTGACGTGTCAATTAATAACGCCTGCTATGCATGAACAGCGGACGTTATTAATTGTCCATGCACACACGGGCTGCCTTTTTCAGAAATTAATTTTAATGGATTTCCATGCACATCCGGAATGGGCCGCAGGGAAAATAATGTTCCTGCGGCTGTCAGAGCTCTGATGGCCACAAGAACATGCGAACAATGGCCATTGCTAAGCAATGGTCGTTGTTATACTGTGTGTGAACATAGCCTAAGACTGTCTGATCAGAGCTAACAGTAAGACACTGTATGGGAACAATCCCAATGACAAGGGGAAATTTATGGAAAAGCCGCAGCACAATAGTACATTTAAAAAAAATCATACATTATGCGACAATTTGATATATTTTATAAAAACTGAACATAGTATAAGAAAAAGTGCAAGCTCAAAAAAAATAGGACTCCATGGCAAAATTTTGGTAAAATTTTGCCGTTGTAGGACTGATCATATTTTGTGCAATGACTGTAAAGCAGGGGTAAAACTTGCCGCCCTCCAAGTACAATTCCCATCATGCCTGGACAGCCAAATTATAAGCAGGATAGGAATTGTAGTTTTTCAGATGGCACCTGTATAGTAAAGGATACAATGATAAAGCAACTCACAGGGTTATACTATGTAATCATGGAGTGCTAGCCCTAAAGGGGTCCTGAGTTTCTTGTTACTATTCACTGCATGAGTGCAGAGAGGAGGAGCCTATGGGACTTTGGGACTGAAAAAACAGTAGTACACAGCTTCCATAAGCCCCATATGCAATGAATGAAGCAGCAATGGGCATGCTTGACCGCTATTTAACTCAAACTTCTCACTGTGGTGATGGAGGTAGGGGGCATGGGGGGCTTGGTGACCTCAAATTAGTGATACAGTGGAGCCACCACTGAGGGGAAATTTATCACTTATTCCATTAAGAACTAAACCCCATGTTCCCACTATGAGAACAGGCCATCATTTATCGGGAAAAGGTGGCCGCCTATTGATAATGACGAATTTAAATAATATTTATTATTCTAATATAATTATTATTAGCCAGCTAAATTTTCTTGATAAAATCCCGACATGGGAACATAGCTTCAAAAGTCAACCTGCGAAGAAATTTTTTTTTAATTCACTTACCTATTATGATTATTATTGATTTTATATTAACTTTTAAATCATTTATAAGCCCGATTAGAAAAAAAAAGTCATACATTTTACAATGATGGGATACTAGTTCTCAAAATAATAAAAAAAAAAGAAAAAGAAAAAAGCTGAGCATTCAAAACAATGGTAATACCATTAACACCACAACACTTCCAGACAATCCTTAGTTACCTGTTAATATACATTATCTTTCAAGAAATAAAAAGATGTTTCACAGTTAAAATAAAAAAGTCAAATATTTACAATACAAATAACCAAAAAAAACATGGCATGAGCGTATCAAACATATCACAGTGATCGTAAAAAAAAAACAAAACCCTGATTTATCGAATCACCTAATTTATATCAACACTGTTGGTTTGCTATTGTCTTACTTTACATTTTGCCGTTTTAAATTTTTCAAAAATAATAAAAAAAAAAATCTAATTTGAATTAATAACTCCAGATTGCAACATCTTAGAAAGAACGCATTTTCAGTTTATTTTCAGTGGGTACAAAAACCACATATTTTACACAGAACAAGATTATAAATAATGTCTGTAACAGGAGTGACCCCGAAGTCTGATGAGACTCTACACAGCTAACGGATAGGACAATGATATTTCTGGTGGCTCAGACAAATGAATTACATGTGTGTACACTTTTGTGTGAAATTTGAAGAAATTGACCCACAATTTAAAAAAAATAAAATAAAATCAATTTTTTTATTACATTGATGGCGTTTTTTTTGTTTTGTTTTCAATTATTGCAATGAACAGTTCCCTAAAATGATTTAGAAAAAGAATTTGTTTTGTACTCTATTCAATTTACATAATTTAAAAAGCAAGCATGTTATAGTTTTTTTTTTCTTTTATTTCAAAGAAAAATTGTAAATAATTTTCTTTTTCACAGGATTTACATGATTATTATTTCTTGGTTTTATCACAGTTATTCTTAAAGAGATCTATTTCGACATCTGGAGCTTCATCCTTTATATGCATGGAGTTGTTTGTTTTTTTTGTTTGTTTTTTGTTTTCTCAATATACTGGTTAGTAAATTTCATTGAATTCTATAGCTATTATCCTTCTTTGTTAGAACAGAAGTATTGTCCATTCTGATCCCACACTTCACAGTTTAATAAGCTAAATGACAAGTCTGTTTTAATAGTCCCTCCGAGATAAATTTGTTGCTGCTAATATACTCTTTCCCGCCCCTCCCCCCAACCAATAAAACTAAATTATGCATTTTCCTGATATAAAATCTGAGTTTGGGTTTCCGAGCAGAGCTCATGCACACATTGTTGCTGATGATGTTTGGCGCTTTTGGACGTACTTCCCGGTCTCAGCAATATTTCTAGGTCTTCAGTGATTTTCCCATGATGTGGCTCACAGTCTGTGCTGTATTTCACTCACCAACAGTGTATAATAAGGCACTCAATAAATTATTTGGTTTTTATGGTAGGTCCGATGCAATTACAGCCAATCCTGAACTTTGTCTAATTGCAGTCCCAGTGTGTACGGCCTTCGGGCAGTCGGGAGTCAAGACGCGGCCATTTTCTCCTACGCTCCCCGTAATGGATAATCTGGCTTTGTTTCGTATGGCTTCAGAAAAGGTCAGCTGGGTAATAAAAGAATGGATAATAAGAAGAGAGAATTACTATATCTGATTTGTCTTCACTGAACACCACAGAGAAACATCAATAGATGATATTTATACTAGACATCTGCATTTTCATATTACGTTTAGAAGGTCTATTTTTTTTTTTAACCTATGAGATTAAAATGTAGGATTTGACTAGAGTAATTTATCATTGGAAATTTATTTGTTTGTTTTTTATATGTTCCTTTGGGTTCATTTTATTTTGTCCATAACAAATTAATAAATTTCATCTCCAGTAATGGCTGGTCTCCATATCCCAGTAGTGTTACTATTAATGGCTAAGTTAGACCTAAATAATGTCAATGTCGATAGCCGGACAGAAAAATGATGCATGTAACATTTCTCTGTCCAGTGTCAAAACTGAGGCCATCAGATAGAAATGACCCTATAGAAACCTACAGAACCAATTTTTTTTTTGCAGTTTTCCGTCACTGTTTTTGTACTACACCAATTTAAAAAAAAAAATGAGTGGAGGACCATACATATGTGGTACTACTTGCTTTCATGGGGAGAGGACTGGAGAGGAAAATTTCATCCTGTCTGATCTACTTGCTGACAACATTGGGCAGCATCTGGAAACTCTAGCCTACAGCAGATAAGTTTAAATGACTGCAAGAATTAACTTAAAGGGGTTGTCCAGGGATCAGAAGATGGCTAATGGTTGCACTGAAACTTTTATAGTTTTATAGTTCCACTGCCCCTTTTGAGACATGGAGGGGCAGGTCTAAGTCCCATTCATCGCTTGCAAGTGAAACCACATCTGAACGCAAAGTCAACATCGGGACCCAACCCATCACATCTCAGAAGAGATAGTTTGAAGACATGGTAGTAAGCACCAGGAAACATATGGCTTCAGCGGTCTTCTGCTCGCTGGACAATCCCTTAAAGACAGGTGCCCACTTTGGGCAATCTGTTTTTGTTAAAAAGGTTCCCTGGTTACAGGCTCAGCTTAGGATGTCCTACTATAGGAACCTCAAGTTATCAGCTGTAATCTGTGGGAAATTTCAATTTTCCCTGCAGTGTCCCCAGAGGCTAAGTGAAGCAATACACATTCAATGAATGGGCTTTCTAGGTGCCACATGGACATTCCTGGTCCTCCAGAATCAGAGATCAATTTTTTAGGTTGATCTCTGTTCTTACTAGTAAATGGGAATCCTTGAATTCTCTAATATAGCATTTGAAAATGGGTTTTCTAAATTTAGAAAACCCCTTAAAAGCATTTTTTAAAAATTCAGTTTATTATTAAATTATATTTTTCATCCATCTTAGGAATCAAAAGAACATTTATTCAATTTTCAGTATTATTATTGGTTTAAAAGAAATTTGGCATGAAGAATAAAATGGTAAAATCATGAAAAACATGACAACAAATGAAACAATTGGAAGTCTATAAAGTAGATTTAGCTACAATACTTGTTTAAAAATACTGAAATAAAAAATATAGTTATTTACTGAAAATTTAAGTAAATAAAGTTTTTTTTTTCTTCAAGTCATTCTTTTTTTGTAGGTCACCATATTATAAATATTAATTATTACATTCTATAGTATTTTTAATCTTTAATTTTATATCTTTGCCACGTCTATTTTAGCAATTTCTAAATTTCAAATGGTATTTATTAATGTTTTAATACATTTTACTTTAACTAAAGGAATTTACTGTCCCATTCCAATTCAGAAAAGTTATGTATAGTCTAAAATAACACTACATTAAAAAAGGTCAAGTCTATATGGTTATAGAACAGCTCGATACCAAAAGCACAGCATATCATAACAAAGTAAAAAAATAATTATGAACAAAATGGTAATCAGGTAACTAAAGGTATGCAATGTAAATGTCCAAAACTACAATATCATATGGAAATATCTAAGTATAAATCAGTTCCTTGAATACATAAGATCTAGATCTAACATGACTAACTTTTTGACCAACTTTTTGAACAGTTTAAGTACCAATATCCTTTCACAATAGTTTTTAATGATAAGATTCTGAAATTTCCTTCCAGATGCCATAGACAAACAACAAATACACAATGCTTGCCCTACAACACCTGCAATGGGGGTCTACGAAGTAAAAGTTACTTAGTGGTGAAGGATATTTATGTTCCCCCCAAGAACGTATCCCATAAAAAGATGACTAGTAGTATGAGGTGCGTGTAATTTTGTTGTCCAATCTATAATGCTAAAATATTTTTTAAAATAGCAAAAGTTTGGCCAAAATAATATTCTCTGGAGGTAGGACACTGAAACCGAGATGGTAAATGCAAGACATCTGTAGGTTAAAGGAGTTTTTGAGATGTAAAAAAAAGAAAATGAGGAAGTCCAGCCACGAGAGTAATGTGTGTTCTATATCGCTAGATTTTACCACTGGTCAAAAGATCTTGGAACACTCATTGCCGATAATTGGCCAATGTAGAAGGGCCTTAACAAAATAAGCATAAGATATAACATCCCCCACTACTCCAGCCTTCCTTCCTGTTCACTAGTCATTATTTACTGGGCTGTAGTAGTGATGTGCCTCTATATCCACATGACCACTGCAGCCAATCATTGACCTTGGTAGTCTTGTGTTGTATTACATTGAGGGCAACGATCTACTGTAGCACGGCAGCCAACTAAGTACAGACCAGTAGGAAGGACTCAAGCAGTGGTGCAGGAGCAGCAGGGGTTCTACCTTATATGTACTGTGTTTATAATATTTTTACATTCCTTGCTTTTTTTTACATTTTGAAAAACATTTATTATTTTTGGTTATTTTGTAGGTTGTTAACTTTTTTCTCAAAGTCTCAAAGCATTTCTCTTATTCCCAGTAAATGACAGGGGAGTTCAAGAATGGCTACTAATATGTGTTATGTAATTTGAATTTTATTCCTTGTCTTCTGTAGGAGCAACACGTGATTTTGAGGACTCTTGTCATCCTTGCATTAGGTAACATTTTCTCAAATTTAATATGATAAAAAAGAGAAAAAAAATAATACATGGACTGACCCCATATGACTATGAAGATGTGATCAGAATAGACAGCGGTAAACCGTCAGTATCTTCCAAGCAAATAGATCTAAATGTTTGGGTCACGCATCACAGCACATACTCATGATCAAGCAGTCTCAGTGGAAAAAGTGGGCTGCTGGGTGCGTAAGGTAACAAAAGCTGAAATGTCTCGATGATTGTAAACTTTTCAAAAACCAACATACTTTTACAGTAATGTATACTGAAGGAGAATAGCCCTGTTTTTGATGATCTGCAACAACCTTGCACTTTCTTCACCTAGAACGTAAAACAAAATAACATAACGCTTAAGGTAAAGAATCACAACGATTTGTTGCAGAATGGATACGAATGCTAAAACAAAAAAAGGTAAAAAAAAAATTGCGCTGAAGCTCAGGTCACATTATTTTTAGTCAGTCTCTTCATAGCTAATCCACAATGCATGCAGCCATTTTGATTTTAGAAAAAAAAAAAGTTGCCTTAAGACTTAATGAGATGACTCCAAGCCATGGCTGTGCTTCAGTAATGCCACAGCTTCTTAGTAATGGGGCAAGCAACATGATGGCAAAAAATGGGAGGGTTTAACTTTTTTAATTGATTTTGAAATTTGTTGATATTTTGTATATATATAAAATTGTTAATTGCAGAAAATGAGCTGTTGAGAAGCAATAACTATTAGGCAGAACCTGATCTAACTTTAGTATTTTTAAATTCAAAGAACTCAGTCTGTTCTAATTTGGCATTAATTTGGTTATTTTATATATCACCTCTCATCAAAAATAACTTTTGATAACTTTTTGAACTTTTGTCAAAAGTTATTGATTGCAGCGTGTGTCACAATTGAGACTCGATGTAATTAGGAAATATACTGTAGCTGGGGAGAGAGGGCAGCAGTATGCCATCCACTCCCTGGCTGTATCTCCACTACAATGTTGGAATTAGTGGCAGGTCAAGGATTGGATTGTGCTGCTTCTGCACTCTTTCTATACCTTCCGATCACAGCAGAAGACTTGCTATGATCAATAATTTTTGACAAAATTTTGATCAAAGTATAAAGCATTGTATTGCCCCCCCCAAAAGTTTTACAAATCACCAATATACACTTATTACCGGAAATGCTTATAAAGTGCTTTTTTTCCCTGCACTTACTACTGCATCATTACTTCACTTCCTGAATAACATGGTGATGTCACTTCCTGGATAAGATGGTGATGTCACTTTCTGGATAACATGGTGATGTCACTTCCTGAATAACATGGTAATGTCACTTCCTGGATAACATGGTGATGTCACCACCCGACTCACAGAGCTGTACGGGCTGTGGCTGCTGGGGAGGATGATGGCAGAGGGATGCTCAGTGTCCCTCCAGTGCCCTGTGTCCCTCAGTGTCCCTCTGCCATCATTCTCTCCAGCAGCCACAGCCAGCACAGCTCTGGGAGTTGGGTTGTGACATCCAGGAAGTGAAGCCTTGATGCAGTAGTAAGTACAGGGAAAAAAGCACTTTATGTGCATTTCCCCTAATAAGTGTATATTGGTGATTTGTATAACTTTTGGGGGGAAATACAATACTTTTTTTTATCGGAATTCTCCTTTAATATTATTAAAACCCCTTTCCCTGGATTTGTTGGTGTCAGTAAATGAAAATAATTATCTGGAATTTACATTTAGAGGCAAAAATAAATAAATAAATCCTACCAGTTTCAATTTACTTAAACTAGCCTAAAACAGTCTACGTCTACTACTTACAATTTCTTCTTATAAGGTCTTGTTTTAGGAAACAGTCCCATGGACCTCTATACAAGTCCGTCTCCTGCTGCTTTGACAAAACGAGTAGAAAATTCCCTTCTCACTGCAGGTTTTAATGATCCGTGGGGGTCTCAGAACTCAGACCCTGACTCATCAAAGCCATATACTACTGGGGAAAGTTCCCACTAGCCATCCATTCACTACGTGGAGATTTACATCCATATACTTATAGTATGTACATAGCTGAACCTGACACTTTTTATAGTAGCCCTCTTTTCTGGCTAATAGATTGACCCCTTGAGTGGGGACCTCCCTCCATACTGTCCTTATAATCTAACAGGGCATACAGGCAGGGTTTATCATAAAGTGACTTGAGAACTTTGGACACTACGACAAATTTTTTAGGCAATTTTATAAAAAGTGCCTACCACAATAATAATCCAGAAATAATAAAGGGCACTTCTAACACTTCTAAAAATATGGTAAATGATATTGGAAGAAAAAAATAAAATTAAAAAGAAATAAAGTACACGGGTAACACCTATGTATGATGGCATACTAGAGCTAAGCTAAGGTTTGGGTCACTTATCTTTTACAATTTTTCACATCATGACAGAACTCATTTAGAGAAATGCGTAAACTGGCTGTGGCCGAGGGAGGGTTCGACCACTGGGGTCACCTGTGAGTGAATGGAGCAGTAGTGCGGAAAGTGTGACCCGCTGCTATTTTATAATGGGAAACTGGTGTCCCCATTCCAGAAATTGTGAAGGGCCCCCCATAACTTTATCAGATAGGAATACTACTTTACAAGATTTGATATAATTTCCTTTTTTTTTTTTTTATATATATATATATATATATATATATATTCTCTCTAAAAAGATTTTTAAAATGTTTCTTTTCTTTAAAATTCACGGCAATCAAAGTTATTACGACGTATGAAAAATAATGTAGAAAAAAGACAAATGCCTAGATAAATACCTAAAGAGAAAATACAAGATCACTTTAAACAAAAAGAGTGGAAATCACAGCATGCAAAAACAAAAAATATAAAAAATGTTGTGCATGAATATTCTTTTCAATAATAATTTTAATATGGAATACTTAGGAATAATTTATATTCCATTTTGTGAAACTTTTTTAAAAATTAAATTTCCCCCCATTTACTTCTTTAATTCAACTGAGCTGTGTATTAATATTGTATTAATATAAATGTTGAGTCCCTACCTTTTCATAGGTTGTCTTGTAAAAATACACCAAAAATATATTTTTTTGAATATTGGTCAGGTTCTAAATTCTAAATTGATAAAAAAATAAAGTTTTTTTTTCTAATAGTAAAAAGTCTAAAAAAAATATTTTTTTCCAATGCAGATGTCTATAAGCAACATACACTGTACATCTGCAGCCAAGAAAATACGGAATCACTGAGCACTGAATTTCTCAATACTGAAAGCTTTTCCATAGCAAGCATAACCAATAGACAGACAGGTCACAACACTGCACTACACATGGCATCGCCCACTCACTGTAGTAGACCCTAGGTCCTACCCCTAAATCTTAACACTCTCGGTTCCATATACGTTGTAACCTTCTCTATATGTTGCTAAATTCTGGGTATTCTGCGAGGAAGATGGGTTAAAATTCTGTGCACTCTTTGCCACCTTCATTCTTTTCGCCTCTGCCCTTGACTTGTAACAGAACTCTATCAAAGCCACCAGCATTGCCAAGCCCAGGCCTCCAACCAGAATGTAGAAAACTCCCGCAACGTTGCTCAGACTTAATGCACTTGTCTTGTCCTGCAAAATAGAATAATGTTCATTGGCATGGGAGAATACGGTAAAGGCACAGACACATCAAAATGATTAAAAACTAAACTAATATCTTTTCTATGCTATTTCTCTACTACTAGATACTATTGTATTGTTAGAGGCAAGTAATGTTCATTAATACATTGAGTGCAGAATTGACATGGCAACATTGGGTTTTGTGTTTCCAATACTTTAGGATGTAACTAGTCATTCGCCAACAGTGGATAAAAATAGAGTTACCTCTGTTATATGTACAATGCAAAAACAATTTGGGAACACTGGATATTAAAAAAATAAATAAAAAAAAATTAACATTTTACTTTTGATTTTTTTTTTTACATTTTAATTTTTTTAAACATTTTTATATTGTAATTTTAATCATATTCAATTAAATAT